>NC_091792.1:7590757-7893787 GCF_041296235.1 Equus asinus
TCTGCTTCCACAGCCTGCGCTTCACTGGTTTGGATCCTTGGGTATGGACCTACACACTGCTCATCAAGCCATGCTGTGGCAGCCTCCCACATAGAAGAAGTAGAATGCCCTACAACTAGAGTACACAACTATGTATGGGGACTTTTGGGAGAAAAAAAAAAAGGAGGAAGATTGGCAATAGATATTAGGTCAGCACCAATCTTCCTCACCAAAAAGCGTACCTTAAAAAAAAAGAAAAACGTTTATCCTGAGGAGCTTCATATTGGGGGTCAGAGGGTGGAGGCTTGGAATTACACATCCCACAGTCCTCACAACAGCCCTCTGGCAAATGCAATAACAGATGTGATAGGGGTATTTTCTTAAAGGATCCTGCAATGGAAGCCTTGGATGCACATTAAAACCCACTCAGAGGGCCTGGCCCCATGGCCGAGTGGTTAAGTTCGCGCACTCTGCCTGGGTGGCCCCGGGTTTCACCGGTTCGGATCCTGGGCACGGACATGGCACCCCTCATCAAGCCATGCTGAGGTGGCGTCCCACATGCCACAACTAGAAGGACCCACAACTAAAATATACAACTATATACTAGGGGTCTTTGGGGAGAAGAAGGAAAAATAAAAACAACACCACCAACAAGAAAACCCACTCAGAGAGAGCAATTCCGGTGGGACAGGGGTGGGGTGAGAAGGGAGGAGGAAGGATAATTATAGTCTGAGAATTGGACTTTCAAATGGCCTGTTTGATTCATCTCTAGCAATGGTTCTTTCTCAAAGGGTTGTGGAAGAATTACTCAAGATTCAATGGGCCCTTTATACAGTTCTGCCAAGAGCAGTGTAAACTTTAAGGGAGAGGAGTCTTGCCAGGGAAGGAACAGGAAAGTGATATTGAAAACATTAGCATAGTGCCTGGCATGAAGTAAGTGTTCAGTAAACTGTAGTTGCGATGATTGCCATTAAAATTATTACTATTATTATAAAAAAAACTTTTATGTGCTTATTAAACATCTAAGTGGAGCTGTCAGGTAGACTGACTTGTTCAGAGGCGAGAAGAGGCCTAAAAATGAGTGTTGGAATTGTCAGTGCACAGGTGTTACTTGAAGCCGGGGAGGCCGGATGGGAAGGGTTACTGCGTGGTAGTGGCCTCGGCAGTGGGATAGTACAAATGGTGACTGTGGGTGGTAGTAATCAAACTGTCTTCCACAAATATCATTTCCTCAATGAGACTTTCGATATGAGTAGGACAACAGAGAGGTGAGGTTGTTTTCTCCGGAATGTATGTTTTTCATGTTTTTATTTTAAAAATCAAATGAGCAGATGAGGTTTGAGTTTCACAAAACTCTAGCAAATAGGTGTGGTAGGACATTTTTATCCCTGTTTTATAGTTGACAAAGTGAAGTATGGAACAGCAATATGTATATATTTATCTGGTAAATATATATATTTATCTAATAGATGGCAGAGTTAAGTCTTGACCTCAGAGCTTCAGACTAGTGTGTGCTTTCCATCTTATCTGTGTCTGTACTCTCCTTGCCGAGTTTTGTTGTGTTGCTATTGATAAAGGATCCAGTTAGACATGGTCACTGCAAGCTGATTGGTATTTTCTCAGATGCTGGCCCCTGCTTTCCTTCCAGCCTGGCTTCCTGTGCAGACTTAATGAGCATGTTCCTTGTGCCATCATTTAGGATATTGACCGACATTAAATAACGGAGACACAGGACCACATCTGGCCATTGGTTTTTCCATCTAAATGGTCCCACTCTGGGTGATGGGTTGTGTGGTGTAGCTGGTTCTCCATTAAGGAACTGGATTAAAAGCAGAAACATTTCTTACGGGCCACTGCACTGTTGTTAGGGGTCAGTCACTGTCCGTCTGACTGGATAGATAACTGAAGGTAAGAAATATTTCATTATAATCTTAGGAAAGCCTCAAATTACTTATGCCACCAGCTACCACACTCTAAAAAGGAAATCATTAAAAAGTATAATAATTAAAGTGGTGCCTTGCACTGACCTTGTCACTTGATTCTCTGAGACATAAAAATTGTTCGCGACATTAGTCAGCCTTTGATTTGTGGTGTCTTTAAAAAACAATTCAAATCACATACTGGAAAGAGGCCAGGAGCCCCATCTGCTGAGAGTTTGTCTTTCTAAATTGGGTGCAGTGCGTAGTGCTGGGGGAAAAGGCCACACCTCTCCTAGGGATATTTTCATGAACCCTCTCGGTCTCTAGAGAATCCACGCATCCACTGTTAAATTGTGTCATTTGTGGGAACACAATGACAAGGGCCAAAATTGTAAAGCAATTCAGATTTAGCAAGAAAACGTTTTCTGTTAAAAGGGGACCCTGCTAATTTCCTGTGTCTGCTATAAAGAGCTAGAGGGATCCAATATACAACATGAAGTGCTAATCCAAAAAGCTGCCTGTCTCTTGTTACTCAATTAAATACTACCTGACATTTCGTATAGATCATCACTCGGAGTGAAATGGAATTGTAAAATGTTTGTGAGGAGAGGGGAAATAAAATACAAGGAAGAGAGGACATGGATGAACCTGACTAGTCCTCTTTCTCCTTCCATCTCCTGCTCTCTATAAACAGTGCCAATAATAGCCAGAATGTATTAAGTGCTTTTATCTATGCAGCAGGGACTACAGAGGGATTATCTCGTTAATCCTCAGGATAATTTTATTATTTCACTTTATAGGTGAGGACAATGAAGTTTAGAGTGATTAACAAATTGCTCTGGTTTCCCTAGCTAGTTTTTTATAAAGAACTCACACTCCATAGAAATTTCTCTATTTCTTCTCTCCCACTTCCCAATTTAGCTCCTAGTCTTGCCTTGGTAAAAATAGAAAAAGAAAGGAAGAGAACCTAGATGTGACCAAAAGCTGTGTGAAGGTGGGGAGGCAGGGCTGTCAGAGAAGGGTGGGGATGTCATTGGAAGGGATGTGTCAGGTCATCGAGTCCAACGTTTTCATTTTCAGATGGTTTAAGTATATTTGAAGATAATAAAGTAAAACGTTTAGATAGAAGTAAACCTGGATGAGAAACTAATGTCACGCATTCCCAGTTGGACACTTTTCATATACGATATTGCTGTTCTTCATTTCAACCCTGCCCCCACCTCCCACCACCGAGAATCTAATTTAAGTCACTTGGGCTTCTTATCTGTTTGACATTATCTTTTTGTTAAGGAATATACTGCTTAGGAGCTTCCACTTAGCTACCTGTGTAAGATTAGCATATTCTACTCATGTGTATGTTCACTTAGCAAGAATCATAATTTTCCTAAGTTTGTGATGATTATTGCTTACAATTTTTTTTTTTTTTTTTTTTGGCTAGGGTGAATTTGGAGATGCCCTTGCTCCTTCAAATAAAATGATCTATTCATAGTTTTCAGACTGTCAAGACCAGTTGAGTTAAATATAAACTCAAAAAGAAAAAAAAAAAAAAACTTACTGGATCCTAAAAAACATTTTGGAAAATATTATACACAACTTTAAATGATTTTTCATTGTTTGATATATTCAATAATACAGAAAAATGGGTTTAATTAAACTGGAGGAATAAATCAAAAGGAAGGGCTGGCAGTTTTATCTAATGTGACCTGTGAGTTGGAAGTGAACACCATCAACCACTCTAATTTTAATTCCTTCCATAAATGATATGCAGCAGGACTGGAAGCAAATAAAGTCTGTTTTCCGATTGGCACATCTTTCTTTTTTTGCACAAATGACTCCCTTTAATGTTGACAATAATCAGGTGGAATGGTTCAGGGGCAGTTCCTCTACATCATGATTATCAAATATTTCATTTAAACTATCAGATTATTAGATTAGGACACCAACTAATTATTTTTCAGAGAATTTTCTAAAACTGGTAAATGGGTACATTTGAATGTGATCAATCTGCACGTGGTGTGAGTTAATCTTTAGTCTTTATTCTTCAGAGAGCCTCAGCTGCCTAAGTAGTTGTTCCCATCGTCTATTTAATTGATGTTTCTCAATTTGAAGATTTAATATGCCAACACATGCTTCTGACATTTCTTCAGTTCACATTACTTCTTTCTGCCATCCATATATTCTCTACGCCTTCCCCTGTGAGCATGCTGGTGTGAAGTTCAGTGAGGGAGCAGTTTAGGAATTAAGAGTTTGTTGTAAATAGCCCTGGGATTTGCTGGCTGTGTAGTTTTGAGCCGGCTGCTTCTCTGAGACACCTTCTTCATCTGCAGTATGGGAATAATCATAGAGGCCTCGCAGGGTTGTTACATCCAGTAAAGTAATGTGTGAGAAATCGCTATATAAATTTTACAGTGAAACCTAGGGTGGTATTAGAAATGTAAGGTGATATTAATGCTGATATTGACTTTTTTCTAAAGATAGCTGTTCCATACCAGAGAGACTTGTGATTTTCTTTTCCTTCAAGCGAGCTCTAGAATCAGCAACTTAGAAATGATTACATTTTTGTGCTCCTACTATATTTTAAATCCACCTCTTTTGTTAAATCTCCTTCTTTGAATCTCCTCCTACAACATGGAGAGGCATTCAAGTACGTGCTTATATCCCCCATGGACTCAACTCCTTGACAGCAGGGAGAAAGGGTCTTAGTCATCATTGTACCCCTAGCATCTAGCCCCGGGGGTTGTCAGTAATAAACTCTTGCAAGTCTCTGTTGAGTTAGATTTATTTTGGAAGACTAGAAAGCAGGAATTCTATGTTCTATTCTTTCTCTTGATTTTCTTTTCTGAAACAAAGTGGAGGTTTGCCATTTTAAAGAATAGTTTTTACTGGGCCAAATTTATTTTAACAATTAAATTTTTATGAAGGGTAGAAATAGTAGGAATTAGACTGTATCCATAAGCCTTTCTTGATTCTTTATTGTGATCTTTAAAGAAATGAGTCGATGATGTCAAATTGTTTGGCTGTTTTGGTATGGAAAAAATTACTTTATTTATTATGAACAACTATCTTTCTTCCTCAAAGGATATTGTTGAAATTAACAATAGCAAGGTACACTTTTATTTCCAACAAGGCACAAACTTGTTAGAAGTACTGAGTGGAATTGAATTTTAAGAATAGTTTTATATTAAAATATAAAGAAATTTTAAAAGTGAGTTTGAATCATTAACTGTAATGTCTTTTCTGAATTTTTTAAAAATGTGATGAGTTTTTCTAATATCTACCTTGACTTTATTCTTCTTTAAGCATTTAATAAACATTAATTCATTGTTTTTTTCCCATAAGATTCTGTTAAAAAAGGAAATAATTATTAGCCTTTTTGGAAGTTTATTTTCTATTACATTCATTTAGAAATTCCTCTTATTCTGAATTTGCAATGTAATTTTGCTCCACTTTTTTTTACTGTGGTAAGATACACATACATAAAATTTTACCATTTTAAACATTTTTAGGTGTACAGTTCAGTGGCATCAAACACATTCACATCGCTGTGGGAACATCACCACCATCCGGAAGTTTTGCATCTTCCCAACCTGAAACTCTGTACCCATTTAACACCTCCCTATTCCTCCTCTTCCCCGGCCCCTGGCGACCACCGTTCTACTTTGTATCTCTGGATTTGATTACTCTGGGTACCTCATATAAGTGGAATCATAAGATATTTGTCCTTTTGTGTCTGGCTTGTTTCACTTAGCATAGTGTCCTCAAGATTCATACATGTTGTAGCAAATGTCAGAATTTCATTCCTTTTTAAGGGTGAATAATATTCTATTTACCACATTTTGTTTATCCATTCACCAATCAATGGAAATTTGAGTTGTTTCTGTTCATTTTTAAAATTTTCCCAGTAATTTAGTTCTTCTGGAACTGTAATTTTAGCAACTTGAAAATGCTTCAACAAGTATAAATTTCTTGTAGTCCTCTGACCTTTTACACTAGTGAGACGACAGAGTGTGGTCCGGCCCTGGGTGGGCTCAAATCTTGACTCTGCAGGTCACTAGCCATGTGCCTATGTGCTGAGTGCCTCATCAAGGCATAATGTAATGTTCTAGTGTGTGCTAATATGTGGTTAGTCCTTCCTCTTGGGGTGCTTAGGGTTTGGGGTGGCAGTGATGGTAGGAATCAGTAAGCACAGTAAAGCAGAATTCATGTCATTAAAGCTGTTTATGAAGTGAAATTGTTTAATAGTGAAATTTTTAATTGGAAGAGATGATTTTAGTATAGAGGAAATTAGGAAAGATTTCAGTGATCATAGTGGTAATGATTATGTGCCAGAAACTTTATGTGTGCGTGTGTGTGGATTTCATTTAATCTTTATGAACACATATGTAGTAAGATTATTATCTCCAGTTTTATTCATGAGGGTGCCAAGGATTAGAGAGAGCTTACAGCTGGTAGGAGTCACAGTTGAGTTATGAATCAAGAATCTGCCTGATTACAAAGCTTGTACACACCTGTGCTACCATTTTACTACACCATACCTCAGCCTGAGAGTGTAAAGATTTGAGATGGACCTGGAGGAAGATATGGGGGAAGAATGTGGAGGAAGGACATGCCAGATAAAAATGGCAGAGATGTGCTCAAGTGAGGTGCATGCCTAAGACCTCACTGGTAGATGAGTAAGGGAAGAATGAGCAATAAGGCTGGAAAAGCAGTTTGGGTATGAAATTGTTGTGAAGATATCCTAGGCTGAATGCCAGTTTGTGGTAGGCAATGGCAAGATATCAAAGATTTACATACAGAAATGTCAGAGTTGCCTTTGTGAAAACTGACCAGCAGAAATGTAGAGGCTGGAGAAGGGGAGCTGGGAGGCAGATTGAAAACAGCAAAGGGGCGTATCAGAGGAGTTTATATGGAATAGTTTGAGAAGGGTAGGTATTAAATCTTCTTTGAATGTTTGGTAGAATTCTCCAGAGAAACCGTCTGGTCCTGGGCTTTTATTTTTGGGGAGGTTTTGGATTACTGTTTAGATTTCTTTACTTGTGATTGGTTTATTCAGATTCTCTATTTTCAGAAGAGTCTATATGGAAGGGCCCAGATTAGGGTGATAGCTTGGAATGAAAAAGAGGGAATAAATTCAAGAGACATTGCAGAGGTGAAATCTACCAGATTTAGCACCTTATTGGGTGAGAAATCAAGTAGAGAATGACTAAAGTTTCAGGTTGAGAGGGCTAATAGAATGATGGTTCTACTAACAGGAATAATAAATCAGAAGGAGGAAGGGACTGGGGAGGAGGCAGTGAATTCTATTTGGGGTATTTTGAATTTAAGAGGCTAGCAATTAATCTTTTTTGTGACTACACCTGAGGAAGAAATATTGAGGAATACCAACTTTAGTGGAAAACAAAAGAAATACTACAAAATGTGAGGTCAAAAGAGAGTCAGGGCTAGAGGTAGGCATTGGGATTGTGAAGTACTGCCTGTTCCTTAAAGACAAATCCTTACCCTCCAAGGTTGGGAGGAGGCCAGATTCCATGGTTCTAACTTTATTCCTTCAACAATCGTAAGATGCGTCTTCCTTGGGGGTGGGATGGTGAAAGGGTTTCTCTGCCTTTTGACAACTGTCTCTGCCAACATGATGCTTGTAGAAGCAGTGCAACTGTCACTTTGACCTCACACAACAGCTGGGACAAAAATTCAAACAAAGCTTTGCCACACTCAGCCCTTCTCAATGTGACACAACGATGGTTAGCCCATGTGGGAAAAAAAGAGGTCTGTGGTCAAAAGAGTTTGGAAATGCTGGAGTTAAAGGCAAATCGTTTCTTAAAATTGTAAAATCTTGTTTATGTTTACTTCATTTTATTTTTACTGGACTTTTCAGTTTTGGAATTATTAACATTCACTGTCAATCACTGAGAGGAAGCTATAGAATTCGGAACATTTGAGAGATTTTGAAATGGAGAATAATTTATAATAACATAGATAATTAAATACACAAAATATTGCTCACTGCTCTTTAGTTGGGGCCTGCTACTGGCATGTTTCTTTTTATAGCTCCCAAACTCCCTCCACGTGATGTCCATCCTAAAACCCACCGTCCAGGATCCCAATCCTGACATCTTCTTTCTTAAGATTTTGACTAAGACAGACAGGTCAGTCCCTGTCTCCTGCTTAGCTGGGGCCTATCTTGATTCTTACTTGTGGATCCACTTCCGCTTCTTTCTTTGGTCTTTGACATAAAAGTTGACCTCACTTGGGTAATCTTCCCCATAATAGCAATGAAGTAGTATTAATTTTGCAAGTTTTCACTGAATAATCATATCTCAATACAATATAATTGTACAATATTTGTTATGGGCTAGATTGTGTCATCCCCCCAATTCGTATGTTGAAGTGCTAACCCCTAGTACCTTGGAATGTGACCATATTTGGAAATAGTAATTACAGAGATAATTAAGTTAAAATTAGGCCATTAGAGTGGGCCCTAATCTAATATGATTAGTGTCCTGATAGGAAGAGGAAATTTGGACATAGGCACGTGAAGAGAGAAGACAATGTGAAGACACAGGGACAAGACAGCTGTCTGTAAGGGAGAGAGGCCAGAAACGGATCCTTCCCTCACAGCCCTCAGAAGGAACCTTGATCTCGGCCTTCCAGCCTCCACAGTCGTGAGAAAATACATTTCTGTGATTAAGCCACGCTATCCGTGGTACTTTGTTATGGCAGCCCAGAAAACTAATATAATATTCATTTTAAAGTACATATATATTGCAATGAGGGATTTGTGAAGGGGAAAATTTGGGAACTATCATTTCCTCAGACTGAGGTAAGCAGCTTCATAGAGGACATTTTTGAAGCCATGGTAAAGAATGAGGTCATTGAGGAAAAGATTATAGAGAAGAAAATTGACCAGAGGAAGAAACTTCACAAAATATCTATTCTAAAGGGAAAGATACAGGAATAAGAGAATGCAGGAGATGTGGTCATTGAGGGGCAGGAGGAGAAGCATAAAGTTCCGGGAAAAAAACGTTTAGTTGGAGGTGAGTGATCTATCTCCAACATTAAATCTTGAAATACGATCAACTTTGACAGACACTGAGAGGTCATATTTTTATCTTATGTTGAACTATCAATACAACGTGATCAGAAAGGCAAAATAATCTAATTTGTATGAAGAATATGAATTTAGCAAATTCTGAAAATCTGCTAGGTAGCATTAGCAGAGAATTTTTCTCAACAAATGAAACATTAATTTAATTTAATATTTTTAATTTTTATTGTATTTATTTATGTTTTTTGAGGAAGAGTAGCCCTGAGCTAACATCTGCAGCCAATCCTTCTCTTTTTGCTGAGGATGACTGGCCCTGAGCTAACATCCGTGCCAATCTTCCTCTATTTTTTTATGTGGGACGCCTGCCACAGCATGGCTTGACAGGCAGTGCTAGGTCTGCACCTTGGATCTGAACTGGCAGACTCCAGGCAGCTGAAGTGGAACATGCGAACTTGACCATTCCTCCACTGGGCCGGCCTTGAAACGTTAATTTTAAAAAGCACATAGTTATTACTATGTTCTTGAAAAATAAAATTGAGCTGATACAAGAAATTTAAAATAATTTTGTTTTGGAAAAAACAATTTTTTGCTAAAATATCTTAGGTCATGGAGGAATTTCCAGTGCCTCTGTCCTAGGGGAAAAGTTGAAGAGAACATGGGCTCCAGCCCCGGAAAGGGGCTTTTGAAGAATCATAGAGGGTGGAGGGCATCATGGATGTGAACCAGGACTCACATGGGACCAAAGAATCCTTGTTGGAAGCTGTGCCCTGCAGATGGGGAAAAAAATGACAAAAGCTGGTCACATTCAAAATAAACCACCAAGAACACACTGTTTACACTTTTTGGTTAAGCAGTTCTAGAAAGTCTCGTCGTTTCGTGTATATTTTGTGGTTCCTCCTGGTAGTTGAAGGAAAAAGCAGGGACTGAAAAGCTGTTTTGCAATCTGTGCAGTAGAATTCATTCTCCCAGCCCTTGTTATTGATTATAGAACTGTTCTATCCTCTGTTTGAAGAATGCAACAATATACACCATGGCAACCAGTGCGCCAGACCCACACGGCATTTCAGCCACCCCAACAAGACTAATAATAGTAATCATTTTCATTTCTCTCATTAACTCTATGCAGCATTTTTAACCATCTTTAAAGTCAAAATTCTATTTTATTATCTTGAAGAAAAATTGCTGCTAGATTTTAATATGCATTTCTGAAGAAAATGGGTTTACTTCTTCACATCATTGTATTTCATTTTATTCAACATATTAGATTGTTTGTTATTTTTTAGCCGATATATATGTATTATAAAATATTCAGACGGTGACAAAAATGATCATGGATGCATTGTCATTATTTATATGAAGTAATAGACTTCTAACATCGTTGCCCAAAATGTGGGCTAAAAAGAAAAAGAACTGAGCTCCTTTTATAAATTTATCTCCTGCTGTTTCTTTACCTCTTTCTGCATATGTGGAGGATAACACAGCAGGAAGGAGGGTGACATGGAGCCGCGTTCTAGGAGAGTGAACAGCTGTCTCTCCCCTTTCTTCCCTCTTATTGTACTTTCATGATTCAGAAGACACTTCAGGAACTTTCGGGACCTTGGGGTCATCAACAAACCAAATACTTTACTGGAGACATATGGAAGTTCACGAAGACAGAGCCTGCTTAAAAGAACTTATCTATATTTTTAGTGCTCTCAACGAAATAATAATGATGATAATTTGATATCCTACTGCCTAAAAGCAATTTTAAAAGTTCTAGACAATTCTTCCTCTGGGCAGAGGCTCAGCCAATATGGAATCATAACGAAAGGTCTTCTACAATGTGTTCATACTGTGCTTGGGATTATAAAAATCTACTTATTTAGTATTTACATCAACCGTGTGAAATTTAAATTAGTATCTTGGTTTTCCTGATGTATGGGGAGAGGATCAGGAAGTTTGCTCAGTATGAAGTAGCAAGGTCAAGATCTGAACTTTAGTTCAAAGCCCACGTCTTTATTACTAGGCCCCCGGCTTCCTCTTTAAAGAATCAAGATGGCTGGGTGTGTAGAGCCTCAGAAATTCATCCAATCCCAGTAGGTTACTGACTATTTTTAAAATATTAGCTTTATTGAGGTATAATGCACAAATAAAATTGTAAGATATTTAAAGTGTACATCGTAGTGATTTGATATACATATGCTCTGTGAAAGGATCCCCTCCATCTCCTCACATTTTTATCTCTTTTTTTTTTTTTGTGAGAACGTTTAAGTTCTACTCTCAGCAAATTTCAATTATACAATACAGTGTTATCAACCCTAGGCACCATGGTTTACATTAGATCCTCAGACCTTATTCATCTTATAGCTGAAACTTTGTACCCTTTTACCAACCTCTCCCTGTTTCCCCCACCCCCCAGCCCTTGGCAACCACTTTTCTACTCTCTGTTTCTGTGAGTTTGACTCTTTGTTTAGATTCCACTTGTAAATGGTACCGTGCAGTATTTGTCTTTCTCTGTCTGACTTATCGCACTTGGGGTAATGCCCTCAAGGTCCACCCACATTGTCACAAATGTTATTATTATTAAAGTTCATTCTAGCAGTTAGGAGTGAGCGCACGCACCCCCACCTGGGAAGGACATTCATACCGTCTGGATTCAGGCTGCTCCGTTGTGTTACCAGCACGTGCTGGAGCCAGAGTCCCTGAGAAACTGGGCTCCGTGAACTAACTCCTCTCTGTGGCTTCAGTTCCCCTCTACCTTGTCCAAGAGTTTATTATGAAAAAGTTCAAAGATACAGAGTAATTACATAGTTATTCACTTATCCACCATCTAGATTCTATGATTAAACTTTTATGTAGCTGACTTTTTAAATCATGGTGATGTTGTCATTCAAAACAAGACGGTACTCCTATATCTGCTGTGATTAAGATAGACGTATTTGTATTTCTAACCTGTCTACTAAATTTTCTAAGGGCCTCCATCAAAATAGCCCCTTTTGAAACACTGTTCTATGCCTAAACCACTCCCACTGAGATATAGTTCCAGGTATTCGTCAATTGAGCGTGTCTGCAAACTTGTCATTGTGATTCTGAAGGTAAGAGATTTGCATTACAGTTGAGACTACCCCCAACCCCCACCTGTGCTGGTACGCTGAGAATGCTAACTTGCGGCACGTCTTCTTCTCCACTTCTCTCCAGTCATTCTTCTAAGGGGAAGAGGCACTGAGAGCAGACAGGCTTCTAGGGGAGGCTCTTTCAGAGCCGTGTGCTGTCCTTCTGCACTTGGGTTGTGGTTTTAAGAAGGAGAACTCTTCCCGAGCTTTTATTGAGCATAGTCCTCATTCTCTGTGTAGGAGAGGAAGGCATATCCTCCACCAATGGGTCCTTCTGACTGGGCTATGAATTAAATTCACATGAGACAGAATAACAGGAGAAAATCAAACAAAGCTTTATAACGTGTATACATGGGAGACACTCAGGAAAACTGAGCAACTCGCCAAAATGGCTGAGTCTTTCATCTTAAATATCATCTTCAGCTAATGACAAAGGAGGATGTTGAGGGTCATGGTTTGGGACTTCAAGGGCGTGGAAGGCAATTTGCATGCAGATGGAAATGTAAATGGGTCAACTACAGACAATGTGGCCTGAGAGACATGTTTTACATTACCTTGCAGTTGTCTTATGGTATTAGCTCCTTTCTGGAACCCCCCCTTCTATTTTGAATTCTTTTTTTAGGAAGATTAGCCCTGAGCTAATTGCTGCTGATCCTCCTCTTTTTGCTGAGGAAGACTGGCCCTGAGCTAACATCTGTGCCCATCTTCCTCCACTTTATATGTGGGACACCTGCCACAGCATGACTTGACAAGCGGTGCCACATCCACACTCGGGATCCAAACTGGCAAACCCTGGGCCACCGAAGTGGAACATGCGCACTTAACTCCTGCGCCACCGGGCCGGGCCCTATTTTAAATTCTTTAAGGCACTTGGGGGGGAGGTCAAAGTTTCTTTCAGAGTCTTTTGTTCTCAAAAATAATCAAGCCAAAGAGATGTATTTTGGGGTGGCCAATTCTGATGCCCCACATCCATATTTGTAAAATCGTTCTCATCTGAAGATTGATGAGAACGTTAGCTCTTCTATGGGAACCTGCTTGGTTAAAGTTAGTTCTTTGAAGCTACTAGTTTCAGAGGACATCTGTCCGTTAGTTTAGTGATATGGAAGTCTGCTGTTAGTCTCATTTCTCAGATTGTCTAGTGGGCCTTCTAGGCTCCACAGCTCTCCCTGGAAGGCAGGGTGTGGAACTAAAGATTCAGAGACCCCAGGCTCTGCTTAGAGAAATAGACTCTGGTCCAGGGTAATAGGATCAGAAGTTCAAGATCCAAGGAAGGTCAGTTTGGCTCTCAAGTTTCTGTTTATAATTGAGCTGTGCAATACATTTAGAGAAATGTATAGTTTCTATATATAAATAGCCATTTTTTTTTCCTAGTTCATTAAGTCCTGTCTGTATATATCATTCAAATGTACTTTAAGATTTAAAGCATAGGGGCCAGCCCGGTGGTGTAGCAGTTAAGTTCGCATGTTCCACTTCGGCAGCCCGGGGTTCGCTGGTTTGGATCCTGGGCGCTGATCTACGCACTGCTCATCAAGCCATGCTGTGGCAGGCATCCCACATATAAAGTAGAGGAAGATGGGCACAGATGTTAGCTCAGGGCCACTCTTCCTCAGCAAAAAGAGAAGGATTGGCAGCACAGGTTAGCTCAGGGCTAATCTTCCTGAAAAAAAAAAAAGATTTAAAGCAGAGAACCTTCATCTAAAAAAAATAGAAACTTACAGAATTTGAAGTGCTTACAATGCTAGTTTTATATGAAGGCATGTGTTTTAGCCACCCACATGAGCATAAGACTGGCAAATTGTAAAATCCCCAGAGAGGTAGCCAGCAGAGGGTTTTCTCTTCGTTTACTCCAGGGAACTGGAGACAGTAGGAGAAGGAAACATGCTTAGAAGAAATGGCTTTTGACTCTGGGGGAGGATCTTCCTGGTCACATTCTGCTTGGAAAATCTTCAGCACATTTGAGACACTCTATATATTGTGTGACTGCGTCAGCTATCTTTGTAGGTGACATTTTTACAGAAGGCAGTGACAGGGTGTCTGCTTTGAAGGCGTTTCGCTGTTAAGCATTTCCAGTATTTTGGATCTGTGAAATATCAAATGGAAAGAACTGCTAGAGTAACAGCATAATTGGTAATGAAGTAGGAGCCGCAGTGTCGAGTGAGCGTCGAGTGCGTGCAGACGAGGCTGTGCAGCGTTCAACCTTCTCTGCTCACGTTTCCTCCACTGGCACTTTGGCACACTAGGTAGACATTGACACGCATGGCAGACACCTAATTCAAGTTTTCATGTATCAGGTACCTCGTGGTTTCAAGGTATTGCGTGGGTCTTTAGTCCTATCCTCCCAACTTGTTCAGACTAGACTGGCATTCAGGACAGTTTTCTGGCTCACGCTTCCCCAGTGCTGTGGGCAGCGCTGGATTGTACTCAGGTGGCCACGCACCTTGGCGATGAGCTCTATGCTTCCCTCTCCTGGTGGATGGGGGCGGGAGATAAACAAAAGCCCTTTATCCTTTGCTTCAGGTCCTAACCAGGTTCAGGTTGGATGCTGACTTTCTCACCTGCCTTTGTTGGAAGGCGGCGTGTCTTTGGGGAAGGGAATACCCTACTAAATGTTTGTGTCAGGAAATGGAAATGACCAGTTGGCTCCGAGGTCAGCAATTCCCAGACACCTCTGAAAGTTGTCCCTCACTAGCATGATTGCTTGGCCCTGTGGGACGCAGTAACAGAAAGAAATTTAGTTCAGGAATTATTATCTCTCTTGTTTGATTTCTGAGGGAACAACTATAACACGCAGGTCTATTGCCCAACTTTCAGACACTAAACTTGGTAACATTTTTTTCAGGGATACGTTATGTACAAAAATAGGGAATTTCCTATATATCATTTCGGATTCCAGGAAGTGGCTACATTATCGTGCAACAACATAAGATGTAGAAATGAGAGGTGACTCAGACACCAGAACAGAACTAGCATGACAAAGGAGGAATGGGTTCCAAATTAGGATAAAGTTTATGTCCTAGCATTTCCTCAGTGCCCTAGTGAAAAGAAATCAGTGGTTTACACTGCAGATTAGCAATAGCTACACATATGTGGCTGCTTTGTGAAAAAAAAAAATAACTCTTCTAGAAATTGTTAAGGAAGCATACTTGAAGCAGGTTAATTCGTTCATTGGGTATTTATTGGCCATCTGTTATGTACCAGGCACTATTCCAGCAACTAGGATGCAACATTAAATAAAACAGAGAAAACCCTTTGGTGTCTTGGCACTTACATTGTTGTGAGAATCAAGTGTCCTCAGTGGATCTTTGTCCTTGTTGTTCTTGACCATGTTAGGAATATCCTTGCAGGATGATGGCTGAAGTATCTTGAGTGGGCGATCCGCTTCTTACTTATGTAGAATTGTTATTCTATGTTCTACTCCAGCTCCACTCAGATGGGTTCTGAGATGTGGAAGCAAGGATCAAGGAAATCCATGGGAAGAAGAATTGAGCTGAGAAGCATACAGTTACTCTCTAAGGGAGAGCTAACAATTTGCTACAGGCCAATCATACAGTTACTTCCTGTCCCCAAATTTAGAGATGGAAATGCGGAAACAGCACCTGGAGACACAGTGACTGGTTAACTTGGGATGTGTTTTAGCATTTCTTTTTGTTAAATAGTAACAGCTAAAATATGTACAATGCCTCACAATCTACAACCTTCTTTCACCTAACTTGTCTTATTAGAACCTAACAAAATTCTTTAGGTAAATAGGAAAGGCAATATTAGCCAAACTGTGTGATGAGATCAGGTGGGTGAACTAGTAGAAGGGGGTCAGAGTCTGTATTCTACTCACAGCTGATAACCAGAGACCAACATATTAGCTCTTGCTGGGTAACAAATGGTAACAAAATTCTGATGGGGAAGAAAAAGAGCTTGGTCTCGAAATCTCTGTTGGGAGGAGGCAGGTTTTCTAGGTGTGCCAGGTCCACAGGAATGGTCCTGCTCACTGTGTAGACAAATGCTGCTTGAACTTATGTGTAGACCTGTCTCCAACTTGTGTTTTTCTTAAAGCGGATAAAAACCAATCCTAGGACCACAGAAAACCCTAGAGATCTAGTTCTCATACTTCAAATGAGAAACTGAGCCACAAGTTAAAAATTCTTACTTAATATAGGACAATTTATGTTATAATATTGATGAAAATGAAGTCTGTAGTTGCAAACATATGATAAAACATGTGGTCTTACTGATTCATTGATTCCTCTTGGCCATAATATTTATCTACCAAATTTCCTTTTATTTGTAGTGGTGTTTTATATTTATTTTAGCTAATTGTTTATGGGGCTAAAAATAAGCCCGTGTGCCTCTGACAGGCTCAGCACCTTGTACCGTCTGCTCTCATTACACTTTCATAAAGTCAGTCTCTAGATTATCAGAGGTTAGGAAACATCACAGTGGGACAAATTTTTAAATGCATGGTTTCAAAAAATATCCTGCAGCCTTGTCAGCTTCTGCAAATGGTGGAAATTCATCAGAGATCTTGGAAAGAGTTTAGTTTGAAAGGGAATGTGGAGTTTTGTATTGTGAAGGTAATAGTTGTTTTGACACCCATGGATTAAAGGAAGCACACGCACACACACACATACACACACACATTTTTTTACTTTGGACAGTGCATGACTGTATCCTTCCAAGGTGAAATTGAAAATTATCGTTTAATTCCATAGCTCCATGGGCATTGTTGAAATTACAATACTTTGGCAAACTGAATTAATAACTTCCTAAAATAATGCAGATATTGAGCCAAAACAATAGCTTTGAGGCCATTAGAGGGCTGGCATGATGACAGTCCCTCAGTATTAGTCAACGTATGAAAGTCCCTGGTCTCAGATGTTAGACGACACCCCACTCTGAGTAATTATTCCTTGACTAAGTTGATTTCTTCTCTAATGTCCAGCATGTTTGTGGGAGAGATTTCTCTCTCTCTCTCTCTCTCTCTTTTTTTTTTTTTGCTGAGGAAGATTTGCCCTGAGCTAACACCCGTTGCCAATCTTTCTGCTTTTTCTTGAAGAAGATTCACCCTAAGCTAACTTCTGTGCTAGTCTTCCTCTATTTTGTATGTGGGTTGCAACCACAGCATGGCCACCAGTAAGTGGTGTAGGTACACGCCCAGGAACTGAACCTGGGCTGCCAAAGTGGAGCCTGCCGAACTTAACTACTAGGCTACAGGGCCAGCCCTAGGGATTTCTTTTTATACCTGTCTTAGAGTATCTAAGAGTTACATATCAATGTTTGGGCCTGTTCCAGACAGAGAGAGTGCAGTTTATCATCTCTAATGCACCCAAGGAGATCAACATTTCATGACGTGATAGGCACTTCAAAAGAGGAGAAGACACCAATTTGGGGGCCATAGTAAACAACGAAGGGGATGTTCCACTGCTTGTTAGTGTAAATCTGCCTTTATCCCAGGACAGAATACGCTTCGAGCCCCAGCTTTCTCCTCTCCCCTCCTCGCCCACCCCCACTTCCTGAATGTGCATGGTTTGTGTGATGGTCATTGTAATGTCCACTTGCTAGGCTACAGTTCCCAGTTGTTCAATCAAACTCTAATCTAGGCATTGCTGTAAAGGTATTTTGTAGATGTGATTATCTGACTTTTAAATAAGGGAGATTATCCTAGACAACCTGGGTGGGCTGATTCGATTTGAAAGGCTTTAAAAACAGAACCAAGGTTTCTTTGATGAAAACAAAATTCTTCTTTTGGACAGCAGTTTTAGCCTGTGCCTGAAAGTTCCAGCCTGCCTTTCCTGATGGCCTGCCTGAGGAGTTCAGACTTTCCTGGCCAACCCCACAACTGCATAAGCCAATTCCTTGCGATAAATCTCTTAATATATACCTTCTACTGATTCTGCTTCTTTGGTTTTATACCTTCTACCAGCCATGCATTGTGGTGGGAGCTAGGAGTAGAGAGTTAAACAAGAGCGTGTTCACTCCATTCTGGGGGCAGTTGCATGCCTTCGCTCATCGATGCACACAAACCTATTTTCATTTGACAGACAGTCCGGAACATCTTAGTACTTGCTAGGTAGGTTTGTATGCTGACCCTTGGATCTGAATGGAACAGTGAATGCATTAATAAAATCAGATATTAATCTAACCAGTTTTCTTATAATAGTTTTGACAGTCTCAGAGACAGCAACATTTTTACAGGTTCTTTCTGACACTGAGGAAAAGACATTTTTTTGCAACATATTTTAGTAAACAGACATAATTCCCTTCACTGGTAGATTCGTGGCAACTAATAGCAAAAAGAAAAATGATGTGTTAACAAAATTTGAACATTTATATCCTAGCTAGGTCAATAATTCATAAGACAGTTGGCTAAGAACTGCTTTGGAGCTTCTAGCTAGCCCTAGTGGTCTAGTGATTAAGATCTTGCATTCTCACTGCCAGTTGCCCAGGTTCATTTCCTGGTCAGGGAATCATGTTACCTGTCTGTCCGTTGTCACACTGCGGGGTCTGCATGTTGCTGTGATGTTGAAAAGCCACCGGTATTTCAAATACCAGCAGGGTCACCCGTGTTGGGCAGATTTCAGTGGAGCTTCCAGATTAAGACAGATGAGGAAGAAGCACCTGGACACCCACTTCTGAAAACATTGGCCATGAAAACCCTGTGAATAGCAGCAGAACATTGTCTGTTATAGCAGGGGAAAGTGAGAGGAAGCTCGAAAAGACTGGGAAGGCTTCTGCTCTGCTGTACACAAGGGCACCAAGAGTTGGAATCAACTCCATGGCACTAACAACAAACTATGGAGTTTCCTCTACCGATAAACTTTTGGCAGCATTCAGAAGGCAAATTGTCATTAGCAAGTCTCTAGTAGTTTGAAAAGTTCTTTGTGGTATATACATTGTGCTTTTGATAGTATGATCTACTTTCATGAGGTTTTGGTGAGGATTCCACATCCTTTCTAACCTTCATATACTTCTGGTAGGAATGGAAAGTGGTCCAATCTGGAGAACAATTTGACAGTTTCTTAAAAAGTTAAACATACACCTACATACCCAACCATTCCACTCATAAATATTTACCCAAGATAAATGAAAGCACGAATCTGTGCAGACTCGTATGCAAATATTTATAGCAGCTTTATTTGTAATAGACACAAACTTGATACAACCCAAATATCCATCAACTGGTGAATGAGTAAACAAAAAGAGCCAAACTATTGATACATACAACAACATAGATGATCTCAAAGTAATCATCTAAGTGAAAGAAGCCAGGCATAAAACAAACACATACTGTATTATTCCATTTATGTGGAATTCTAGAAAATACAAATTAATCCATGATGACAGAATGCAGATCAGCGAGTTCCTGGGAACAAGGACAGGAGCAGGGAGAGACAGATTACCAAGGGGCATGAGGAAACTTTTGGGGGTGATAAATATGTTCATTTTCTTAACTGTGGTGATAGCTTATGGGTATACACATGTTAAATCTCATCAAATTGTACACTTTAAATATATGCAGGTTATTGTACATCAGTTATACCTCAATAAAATTATATTTAAAAAAGGAACATATATACTCATTTTACACATAAAACATGTACTGTGCTTATAGAAGGCAATAGGAATACCTCCTTTTATTGCACCATTCCCTTAACTTGTGTCATAATATTTCATTCATTTTAATCCACATAAAGTTTAGGTTTTTCCTAGTGCTTTTGCATTCTTTGCTAGATCTTCACTAGTCAAGATTATGGTGAAGTTTATTTTCCTGTAGTAAGAATATGTAAGTTTCAAACTGCACACACATCCTTACTCTGTGGAATTTCTGACTGATCAAATCTAGGAGCTCCCTCCGTCACCCCCCTCCTCCTTCTGCCCCTCCCCCTCTCCGCTAGGCTCCTCTGCTACGCATAATGCCTAGTAAGCAGGCTAATGTATCAACCTCCTCTTCACCTCAAAACCCTCTGGATGCAGAGGCGATGCCTCCGTCAGATCACTTGGATTTTTCATCCTTGGGAGCTCGTTTCTAGTCAAACACCTAAGACTCAAAAGAACTCCCCTGTTTTTGGAAAATGCATTGTGTTCTCTTCTTATTGGGTACTTATGTGAACACAAATATTTAGGCTTTGATTTTCTACTTGTGGGGTCAGATTTCATAAAACTTTGGTGCCATTGACTACTTTGTCTAATCACCTAGCATGTGGGAAATTGTAACCTATACAACGGTCATCCTTTGAGCCTGTGGTCCTAAATATGAAGGTCTTAATTCGTCACATTTTGTTCTCAAAAGCTACTGGAATCAGCAAAAGTTCATTAGATGAGGCTAATATTTTTATAGAGTCTGGCATACTGAGTTTTTCATAAATCTTAGATAATCTAGTGGTAATAAATGATTGCCATTTTCAAGGTACATTTGGCTGTTTTGCCAAGGGCAAACTGACTCCAGCAGAAGTCAATTATGCCTGCCTCCCTGTAGGTGCAATTCTCCGTTCACCCACTGGGCCCTTAGGGTACAGTTCAGAAGAGGTTTTATGCCTAAAATGAGTGATGGTCTCTAACAACTGTAATACTTTGTACCATTTGCCAGAAGTGCCCTCTGCCGTCCGGTCAATCTCAGTCACACGGCTGTATGTATCGTGACGCACTTGCCAGGGTTTCCAGCATGGCTTTTAGGTTGAAATGTTTGTGAGTGAGAGAAAAAGTGGTCAGCAAGCCTAGTGTAGAGTCTGCACTGGTGTCTTTTATTTTGTAATGACTGCTGCGTATTTAAAACATGGATTTCACTGACCAGCTTTCCCCAATTGTGTTATGCAGAACACTAGAGGTTCATGAAATATTAATAAGTGGTTGGTCAAAAAAAAATGAAAGTGTCATGGTTAAATAAATTTGGCAAATTGTGTTAAATAAAGTTGAACAGATTTCTCTGGCAGGATTTCTCAGAACCTCTCATATGTCACTGAATTTTTCGTCTCTAAGTAAGCCATACAGTACGTGGCATTGACTAAACATATTTGATCCAGCACTTTTTTTAATTCAAAAATACCCATTTCATTTTGCAGAAAATGACCATACTTCTAAAGTAATTTGGAGAAATCTCTGCATATACTCCTTTCTGTATATATTTTAATTGCAAATCAAAATAGGAGAAATAAGAACAATAATTATAAATTATGTCTCTATACTTGTATATGTATAAAGTATACACATATGTAAAGTATTGCAACACATATATTAGACAAAATGCTATGTATGTGCACATTATACATTTTCAAATATTAAAATAAGCAATTTCCTGTCATGCATTATACCTCTCCTGTTTTCCTCTGCAATGGGGATAGATGCTAAGAAATCATTCTTCCATTGTTGAAAATATTTTACCCAAATTTTTAATAATAGAATAATGATAAGGAAGACAGTTTCAAGAGTAACTGTAATTGAATACTTTGTATTTATGTGTCACCTTACAGTTTACCAAGCAATCTCAAATTATCATTTTATTTAGTTCTCACAATCACCCTGCAGGGTAGACAGGCCCAGCATGACCTCCTTTTATATTGAGGAAACGGAGATCAGAGAGGTTAACTGATTTGTTGAAAATCAGCCTCAGAGCCACCAGTGATCTAGGCCTGCCTCTGTCTCTCACCTCGCAGAGGAGTGCAAGGGACAGAATTCCGAAAGTCTACGTATACTCTTGAAATATTCAGAGCTTTTACAAGCTGTTTTGGTTCACTAAAGAACATCTGAAATTTTGGACTACAAAAACAGTAGAAGATTTCTAGCAATATACTAAGTTTCCCCCCACCCCCACTTCCTATTCCTCCTCCTCCTCAAAAAAAAAAAGAAGAGCCCATATCCACTGTCAGAATGCCAACCATGAAGGGCTTGGGCTGTGGATTTTAATTTTATTTAAACCTCCTGGAATTCTTCCTGGCTTTTCTTGCCAAACATCATAGCACAGTTAATTTGGGAATGCGATTTCTGGAGGGTCTCAGAGATGACAGGTCTAGAGAGAGAAAGGGACTTATTCAGTAATACACTGGCCAGTGTGTCTACGGAAGAAAGTCATCTGATAAGTGAGTTGCAAGTTTTTCAGGGATATAGGATAATATGGAAAAATCCATGAGAGTAGAAGCTGGGAAAAGTTGAATATAGGAGCTAACAATAGAGTTATGTTTTGAGTCAACCAGGACAACTAGATTTGTGCCCACAGCTTCTGGTGAAAGAGTGTGGGTGGTTCAAACCAATTCAAAACTCCAGATACTTTCAGTGGCTCCTTGTCACGGTCTTCATGACTGAGTGATGACAATAGGATTGATTCTATTATTTTCATTACCCAAACCATCATCCTTGTGAAGAAGAATGTAACCAGATAATGACTATTTACTTGTCACTTTTTCCAATTGTTTACAAAAGACACAGGAGTAATTTCTACAAAATTTTGAGCTCGTGTCTGTGATGGTAAAGATATGAGATGAACGTTGAACATTTTCTTCTTTTCCATTGCATTTTCTTGCTTCCTTTTTCTGTTCTTTAAAAATAATGTGAACCTTTATAATTGACTATTAATAAAATTACCTTTATTATAAAGAAAAATATGAGTTATGAAGCAAAACTACCAAAGGGAATGCTGCAGTCAAATGGCCAGCATATTCTTGAATATTCTGGGAATGTGTCAGATTAATAAATATTTAAGATTTTCACCTGCCCACCTTTGAGTGTGAAAGTTTTATCTTGCAATTCTTTGTACCCCCGATTACAATAGCAACAGGAAAGATAAAATACCTGGGAATAAACAAAACAAGAAATGTGTCAACTTTTATGAAAAAATTTTATATCCATTCCTGAGGTCTCAAAAGAAGACATGAACAAATGGAAAACCAGACCATGTTTTCCTATAGGAAAATTCAATATCATATACCTTTTTCCTAAGTAATCTGTACATTTAACATCATCCCCAAAACAATATTACAGATCTTTTTCTTTATTTCATTTCTGAGCTAGACAAACTGAATCTAACATTCAAATGAAAAAATAAATAATCAATAATTGACCAAAAACTCTGGAAAAGGAGAATAATATGGAAAGGGGGAGAGGACTAGCCTGGATATTTAGAATATTTTAAATATTATATTGAGTATTTAAAATATTAAATATTTTTAAATATTATAAAACATAGTGTATAGTATTGGAATATGAAAAGAGACAAATCAATGGAACAAAATAGAAGGTCAAGAAATAGACTGGGAGAGCCAGCCCTGATGACCTAATGGTTAAGGATCAGCCCTCTCACCGCTGCTTCAGTGGCCCAGGTTTGTTTCCTGGTCACGGAACCACACCACCCATCTGCCAGTTGTCATGCTGTGGTGGTAACTCACATGGAAGAACTAGAAGGACTTACGATGTACAACCATGCACTGGGGCTTTGGGGAGGGAAAAAAAGGAGGAAGTGTGGCAACATATGTTAGCTCAGTGCAAATCTTTCGCTGAAAAAAAAAAGGAAAAAAAAGAAATAGACTAAGCTAAATGTGAGGACTGAGTGTATGATTGAGGTGCTGTAGGGGAGGAGGACATTTCCTCTCCCCAAATGGGGGTTCGTCTGGCCGGAGAACGAATTAAATTCACATGAGACAGAATAGCAAGAGAAAATTAAACAAAGCTTTATGAGGAACCATGGCCCGGGGCCTTTCTTCCCGAAGGAAGAAAGGGCACCGAAGAAGTGGGGTGCACAGAGTGGTTATATACCCCCAAATGGGGTGTTTCACATGTGATTGAAATGTCCCTTTTACAACAGTCATGAGGCTGCTCTGTCAGCACAGCGCTTGATGGAGGCAGATAGGTCTGCTGTCTCAGTGGACGCCGCAGGGTGGCAGGTGTGTTGCCTCGGGCCGGGGGCGGGGGGGGGCGGGGGGTCACAGATGAGCGCCGCAATCGGTTCCCAGCCTAAAGAAAGATGCTTAATCTTTAAGGAGATGCCAATGTTGGGAGGGCGAGGGAAGTCAGTTACAGGAGGTTACCAGAGAAGCACGATAAAATGCAGATTTTAAGTCCTTGCCTTTGGTATTGATTAAGAGTTTTTAGAGAGAAAGTCATCTCCTTTCTTCTTCCTGGTACAGAGAGGGAGGCACATTTTACAGATAGAGATTTACCTTACAAATGTAAATATGTCCTAACAAAGGGCAAGTTCCATTCTCAGAGCCTCCTTCCCTGTCCCAGTTTATCAAAAGCAATCAGCCTCAAATAATCCTGATGCCAAAGAGACATATCTTGGGGTGGCCAACCTCAGGTCCCCACAGTGGCATCTCAAGTCTGCAGAGTGGCAATGAATTAAAGATTTAAACATGAAGAATGAAAGCATAAAAGAAATACTTCAATAAGCCATAGAAGAATTTTTTAATAAAATTGGAATAGGGAAAAGCTTTCTAACTATGACCTAAGAATAATAAGTCATGAGAAAGAAAAATGACAGGTTCAGCTACATATAAATAAAAATATTTCCGCTTGCAAAGGTTACCACAAGTAAATTCAAGAAATAATCTCCAAATCAGGGAGAAATATTTGCAGCTTGTGTCACAGACACAGGGCTAATTTACCTAATAGATAAAGGGCTCTCACATATCAATAAGAAAAAGACCAATGAACCAATAAAATAGGTCATAGAAATGACGAGATAGTTAACAGAAAAGGAAATAGAAGTGTCTCTTCAATGTGACTGGAGGCATGGCTTCACTCTCAGGAGTGGTACACATTGAAACACGTTGAGATATCATTGATCGTCTTTCTGATTAGCAAACATGAAAGAGCTTGGGTAATAATTTGTGTTAGGAGTTATGAGCAAACGATCTTTTCCCATAGATTGTTGGTAGAAGTGTAAATGAGTACAACAAAAGAGGACAATTTGGCAGTATCTATCAAAATTACAGATAAACATACCCTTTGATCCAGCAATTCTGCATGTAGGGATTTAATTCACAGATATATTTGGGACTGTGTTAATACATTTTTTCTATGTTAAAATATAAATGTAATTTTAAATTAAAATTAAGTGAATTGTGTTTAAAAAAAAAATCTTCCTTTCACCATTTTTGGTCCAGTTTTATCTTTTCCCTCCCCCATCTGCCCCCTTGCTGGGACAATGTGTCTCCCTATATTTTGCTTCAAACTTATGAGACTTTGTCGTGAATCTGAGGAATACATTTTCCAAGAAACTCATACTTTAAAAATTGCTTACAATTAGAAAATTTAGAAGAAAGAAGAGTTACTCTTCTTATCTTCTATTTTGAAACTGAAAGGCTAGCATTTTATTTAGCCTGAGAAATTAAATGGTCTAAAAAAATATTGATACACCATACACTGATGTATACCATTGAATGCTTTTCCAAAATACCTATTTTTTTAATCAGTTATATGTTTTAGGGTGCATGCTTTGATCAAATGTTGTTTTCTTCTTTTTTGTTTTTGAAAGACAAATACTGCCTGATCTTACTTATATGTGCAATCCAAAACAGTTAAACTCATGCTTTTTTTGTTTGTTTTTTGGTGAGGAAGATTGGCCCTGAGCTAACATCTGTTGCCAATCTTCCTTTTTTTTTCCCCTCTGCAAAGCCCCAGTACATAGTTGTCTATCCTAGTTGTAGGTCATTCTAGCTCTTCTACGTGCCATGCCACCATAGCATGTCTTCATGAGTGCTGCATGGGTCTGTGCCCAGGATCTGAACCAGCGAACCCCAGGCTGCCAAAGCAGAGCACACAAACTTAACCACTCAGCCACCGGCAGGCCCCTTGCTTCTTTTAACTTATAAGAAAACTGGAAAAATGTGTAATACATGGAATTCCCTGACTTGAGTGTTTTGTGCAGCAGTTTGACCTTCATCTTGGCCTCTGGGGAGCCGAGTAAGCTTTAAGCTTTTCAGAATGGAGTTCTCATGTGTATGGCTACCTGTGCTGTCCTGGAGAAGCAGGTGGCTAAGTGTGGCTCTGGCCACAGAGTCCCCAGAGATTTACCCTTTGCTGACAACTACAAACTGAGTATAATCAATAGTTCCATGACAGGATACTCAAAGTACCACCTGCCTAAGTGGATAGTAATGTACTTTTTCCTGTGTGCTTCATTGAGAGTATTTTCTTCTCATCTCAGAAGAAAACTGTTACTCAAAGAAGTGAAAGAGCTCAGAAAGACTTGGATGTGAGAGATATTATGCAGAATCACATCACATACGTTTAATGACACGGGTTGCTAAACAGAGAACATGCATACTGAATTTATTGATAGCAAGGAAGTTTGTACCTTGAAGTATCGTGTTAAGATTTAAAAACAGAAGCAAACGAGGTAAAGGTGAATAGGTAAGGCCGTGTTATACAGACACAAGCATAGCTAAAATGAAAACCAGCAGTGGAGGGGAGTGCAGACTCCATACGAGACACACTGTCATAGGGCAGTAACAGGGCATGAAGAAACGGAAAGGCAGCGTACGGGAGTGGAGGAGGTCTGTCCGTTTAGGCTCGCGAGCTCCAGCTCTCCAGGTCACTTCCTCTAAAACCTTTCCGTTTCGAGAACAGCACACATTTTTCTTCTCTGGAGCCAGCATCAGGTAGAGTTTTAATTCTTGCATTTTATAGTAGTTTTACCCCGACAATAATGTACCTACACCATTCACTTATTAAGCTTTTCCTTTTTTTTTTCCCTGAATGGAATTTTGTTTTTCCTTTTGAACTAAGTTTTTTAATGGAAATAAACTCAGGTTGTAATTTTAGGATTTCCCAACTGCCTAAGACTTGCAAACACTGCACAAGCCTTGTGTGCTACACTTTATTGGCTTTTAAAGGCAGTTAAGTGGAGTTTATTGTACATAAACCTTGTATTTGTAGTTAGAGAAAAACCTCACATGATTATCAGCTGTTTGTTTTTGCAAGTGTAGCCTTAGAATTTAGTTCTGATATGCCAAAGGAAATGTTATTTTAGTTTTAGTTAGGACTGGAGTTTTTAGACAGGAAATTTAATTTTCATACCAGATAAAATATCTAGACCTCTGATTATAAGCCACTTACAGGCTAACATTTGAAAATCACTTACAAAACATAGAATAGGCCATTCAAGAATTTCAGTTTGATTCGTGCTTGTAAAGTTGGAGTCCTTGAAGTAGGCCTTTGGTATTTGGTGTTTTAATGTGAATTAAAAAGGAATGAGGTGCTTCTACTGTAGAAAAGTGAAAGAAAAATGTATCAAACACTATTTGGAGAATGTAGGTGGGAAATTATTGAATCAAATGGTCGTTTTCCATTTCGTCTCATTAATGGGGTAATTGTATTATCCATATCCCAGGACCCTCTACTCCTTAAAGTGAGCACATTGAGGCCTTGCTGGCCGTGGGCGGTTTGGCTCCGTGATTCTGTGCTCCACGTCTTGGTGGTGAATAGGAACGGGCCCGTTCAGCTGCCCCACAGACGCAGCCTGTTCATTAGGGGAAAGGGCTCAGTGACCAGAGCTAACAAAGACGAGCTGGGGAATAAAGCAGACAGCTTGCAGCTGCTGGTCTTCAGCTGCCTCACTTAAGGGGCCTCAGAGGAAGAATTCGGTTTGTCCTCAAGAGCGTGTTTTAAATGACAATACAACACACCTGCCCACTGAAGTGCACAGAGACGGCTGTCAGCACCCGGTTCTTCCATCAGGCCTGAACCACAGATTTTTGATTATAAACACGCAGCCATGCAGATAAAGCACAGTGTTCTGGTTAGTGGTTTTGTTTTTGTTTTTGAGCTGCTCCTGGAATTAGAGCAGGAATTAAGTGAGATGGATGTGGTGTTAAGTGGATTCCTTAAAATGATGGCAAATCTATGCTATTCTTTGGTTTAAACATATTCTGGAAACTACAGAGTGTTCAAAAGTCTGAAACTGTTTTAAATACTCATTAGTTATTTTTATGTTTTCAGCGTGTTTCTTCATCCTCCAGACACCTTTTTAGTTGAAGTACCTCTAAATTTAAAGCAATGGGCCCAATTGTTAATCTGAAAAAATTACAGGAAATACAAAACAGTAGGCAAAAAGTCTGCAAACACCAGGAAATTCAGAGGTAGTTCACCTGAAAGCACGTCTGGAGGTTGAAGAAAAACATACTGAGAATGTTTTGTGTAAAGACAGTTGCCATGCCCTGCCGTTTCCAGGCACCCTGCGGTTCTAGAGCCTGCAGCGGGGTCAGAGGACACAGGTGCGTTCTCCCGCTCAGTGCCGGACCGCTCCTGAGGGTAAACAGTGTCTTGGGACTGGATCTGGAATTTTCATCATTTGGTTGTATGTGTCCTTTGTGAAGTAATCCTAATTGTGTAGTTAAAAAATGTCTTACCTTTATGAAGTAGGCTGTGCTTCTAATGCTCATCCTATCTTCATAAATGAACCCACAGTTTTTGTTAGATTCCTTGTTCTCCAAGGCCCTATTTTTGGGAGAGGACACACAAACACACACACCCCATTATACTTGTGGAACGATATGGCAGCACTTTGGTTTGGGAATTAGGCAGGAGAGCAAATAACATAATAATCCACACATGGTGGAGAGCACGAGCATTGCAGAAAATATGGGTCCGCTCCTGGGGCTTACTTTTATCTTTCACTTTTATTTCGCCTGGTTTCTCATTTTGGGGAAACTGCACTGTGTGATCCTGACGGAAGAAATTCTTGCTAGCAGAGGGTCGTGTACGTTTTGTAATAATAAGTGCTTTGAGAGAAGCGTTTGGTGTACTGTGAATCAATTTGATCACTGATACACTATCCATTAAAAATTGTTCCCTCTATTACAAAGGGAATACAATTTTCTCACAGAAAATTTTGAAGATAAACCCCAAAGGAAAAAAAAAACTACGCCTCATCCCACCCAATTGTTAACCTTGGGTCTTTTTTTCATCTTTTAATGTGCATATATTTACAAAAACTCATTTGTTCACTCATTTATTCATTCGACAAATATATACAGAGCCCAGACCAGGTGCCTGGCATTGCCCTGGATGCTGGGACGCTGCAGAGAACAAGACAAGTCAGGCCCCTGCCCTCTTGGCGCTCAGTGGGAGAGACAGTCACTAGATATGCAAGAGCAGAAAGAAAGGAGATGATCCATGGTGGTGGTGGGTGCTGTGAAGGGAATAAGCAGGATGTGTCGTGGAGAATAACAACACGCATCCTCGTTAGACGTGGTAGATGGGAACAGCTCTAGGAGGAGAATTCTAAGTCCAGCCTTGAAGGATGGGAAGGAACAAGCCGTGTAAAAGTCAGGGAGAGAGTGTTTCAGGTAGAGAGAACACCAGACGTATACACAGTTTTAACCTGTCTTTTTTCACTAAATATAAATGTCCACAATTCTTTATATACATCTCTTGTGGTAATATTTTAGAATTCAGGATTTTTTGAAGTTTTGAAACATCATATGGTTAAAAACGTGTATTAGGTAACATTTTCAGCGTGTCTGGGGCAGCACCCTATAATCAAACACATGAATATTTCTGCATTGAAACGTAGAATAATCACACTGTGTGACATAAATAAAGCCTCTGAATAGTCTCACTTCCAATTAGGTTTTGGTGTCAAATGAGCTCTGGTCAGATCAGGTTTTTCTGCCAAATAAGTTATATATAAACTGATTTTTTGTGCTATTTAGGTTTCAAGATTCTAGGTAAGGGGATTGTGGAGGAGTATTTTGTGATATAAAACACCATAACTAATTTAGTTAATGCCACATTTTTATATATTTAGGCTGTTTCCACTTAAGTTGTTATTTTAGATTGCTAGGATGAAGCTGCTTCTAGCCATGTATTTGGGCACATTAATGGTCATTTTCTCAGGATGCATTGAATTCTTATATAAAGGATGTGCAAAAAAGTTTTGATGCAGATTTTTTCATAGATTTGATGTTTTAAAGTAATTAAATTTGGAGATCCCTCAAAACTGCTTCCTAATTCTGTAGCTTAGCTGAGAATGGTTATTTTCATAATATCATATTCATGGCTCATATTTAATAACTTTTAAAGGCAATGATAACAAAAAGGCATATCTTTGCTTCTGGTTGTTTTTCACCTTAATTCCTTTCTTCCCTTCACCTCCATTTGTAGCAGAAGCTGCATACAGAGAGAGATGGATTTTTAAGCACTAAAATGTAACCATTCAAGGGAGGGGCAGGATGTAATTGGTTTCTTTTTCATATCAAACAGAATGATTCAGGATCTGGACTTAGAGGAGAGCATCCTTTATTTAATGATAGAGCCATGGGTCATGTTTGCAGATTTCTGGGCTGTCGTCATTTCTGAGCCTTCATAGATACAGTCAGGCATCTGATCTTCCTAAGATCAGCCTGGAGATAACTCTAGAATTTCGTCTTCAAATCTCATCCTGCTCAGAATGTGACAGATCCTGCCCTTTGGAGCAAAACTCCACCGGTCTCTCGCATCCGTTCTCGCTTAGGCCTGTGTGACAGCAAGGCCACGTTTCTGCTGGGCACATTCGTAATCAACCACACCTCGCTCTCAGTAGTGCCTGTGGTTTTTCAAGTGTGATGCCTGTTCCGATGAAAGCTTTAGAATCAAAATGTCAAATTGTTGCTCTTTGTTGTAAACATGTAATTTCATCATTATCTCTGTTAATTCAGTATGAAAGAATATACAATTTGAGAACCATGGAAACTTTAGCTACTACAATATGAAATTCAAGGATTCTGCCATTATTTACATGTACTCCAAGAGCCAAATGAAATCTTCGTTAATTTCCAGCCATGTAGAATACACTGTTGTATGTGTTTATTGTTTATATATAGGGTGTGTTCAAGACCCAGGTGCAATATTTATTCACTTGCTATTCCACTGGATCACAGGCCTCTCATACATAGATGTCTATCACTCACATCTGTATATTTTAGAAATTGGAATATCAACATTATTCTTCTTGGAAGAAATGAGGGAACTCTGTGGGTGTGAGTTGTGGCTGGTTGCTAAGAATATCTAATCAGGTTGCATTGCTATAGCAACAGTGTTGCTAGGACTTTAAAGTTTCTGTGCAATCAGTTGGAATTCATAAGTGAAAGACATTGTTTATCTCAGTGGTATTTTAAAGTGATCCTCGCCAGCATACGGCAGGAATCCCATACTCTGGAAAAGAACTGATATCCCCGTGAACTGCTCTGTAGTTTATGATTAGTTCAGGGTATGTCATCTACATACCAGGAGGATAATTTAGCAGCCTGTTTTTCAAAGTGTTTTGATTTCACAGACACTACCTAATTCAAGGTCATTTCCATCTGACTCTTCCAAGGGCTCACAAAGTAGCCAGACCATCCATCATCACACATTGATTATTTGAGAGGAAAAGAACCATTTCATGTTTCTCTCAGACATCAGAACACTAGAGGACTCCAAAAAATTCTATTACTCTTCATATTTCCTTTTTTGCAAAATGAAAATCAGTTTATTTTTCTAATTATACTTATTAATTATACTTATTACATATTTCTTATCTAAAATGCAGACAGTTTAGAAAGCATAAAGCAGATAGTTAAAAATCTCCTAGAGCTAACTACTTTTAACATTTTGTGGTAAAAATCATGTATATAATAAATAAAGAGATATAAAATGTGCATTTTTCCTTGGTGGTGTGTTTTTTTTAAGTTAGCTTTACATTGGATTTTTAAACTGCTTTAAGTGTCTTCGTGTTGGCTCTCTTGTGTTTTGAACACTTTTTTTTCCTTCACAATTACACTCAAAATATTGAAATGGTCAGGGGTTAGTCTGGAAGTTGAAAGCCTCTATGTTTACTAAATATCTGCCCCGTCCTTTTCCAAGAGGTATTCAGAATATTTGGTTTAAGGATTTTGTTAATCACCATCTTAATGGAACAGAAAGCCAGCACTTTTCCTTGTTTTAGTCACTAAACTTTTGAGTGAGGGAAAGAGATCCCGTGACTGTTTCATTTCAACTTTGTGATGTAGAATTTGACTCAGTTTAAGGAATTAGAATAACTGCATATTTTTGGGAGGTCAGGCTCCGAGACCTGGAGAGCCGGTTTTAGGCTGACGGACTATGGGGTTGAATCAGGCATGGACTAGAAGTAGCCTTCTCTTTGTTTGTTATTTCACGGAGACCCAGAAATGAAAAGTAAAACAGAAAATCTTTGAAGATTTCATAGGGTGGCTGGCTAATCCATAAAGACTGAGCTGCTTTTAGACCTAAGAGATAATAACAATGACCAACATTTTTTGAGAACAAAGCATGTGCCAGGAACTGTTATAAGAGTTTCATTGTTAATTCACTTAAGCTTTATGATACCATATGAGGGGTCTCTCACTTGTAATAACCCTGTGAGAGTCCTGTTCTTATTCCCATTCTACAGATAAGAACAGAGAGGCAGAGTGAAGTTGAGCGACTTCCCAAGGTTGCATGGTTACTAATTATCAGAGCCAGAATTCAAATCTGAGAGTGTCCTTGCAGAGCTCTGTTTTAAAGCCACTGTGAGGAACACTGGGTGGTTGTTTAGGCTGAGCCATTCTGTGGGGGTATTCACGGCCCATGGTTTCATCTACAGTTTTGCTGGTCCAGAAACTTGCTTCTGTTTTTTGTCAGTTCATCCAGGGGCGCACTGTCTTTAGTGGTTGGCTCACAATAAGTAAATGCACGGGGCATGGATTTATAAACCATTTAAACCATTTACAAAGGAAGATACAGCTTTTTCAGAAACGTAGACTAGTCATTTCCACAGAGCACACCTCATTTTCTTTGCGTGTCTCTACTCAGGGAACTAATTACAAATCAGAAAGTTCTGGTCAAAATGGAATTAGGATAAATATTCCTCATGATAAGTTTTCATTTCCATTGTTTCTGATCTTTAATTCTAAGAATATATTACTGTCAAAAAAAAAGAGAGTCATCTAGGATCAAAGCACTATCCTTTCATGATAGTGCTGGATACAAACTACTCAGTTGGTATTAACTGGCTCCTCTCCATGCATTTAGCTCAACCTTATGTTATGATAAATGACAATTCACTTCTTCATTTGATGACCGACGTGAGGTTAAGGCAGTATTGCAAAATGGCTTAGGATCGTGGCTTTTGCAGGCCAATAGACTGGGTTCAGTCCTGACTTTGCCACTTAATGGTTCTGTGCCTTTGGAGAAGCTACTTCTCTAAGCCTCAGCTTTCTCATCTTTATAAGTGGAAATAATAAGTAACTCTGAAATAGGTTGAATGTTTCCCCCCAAATTCATATATTGAAAACCTGATGACCAACTTAATGGTATTAGGAAGTCGGTCCTTTGAGAGGTGATTAAGTCATGAGGATGGAGCCCTCACAAATGGGATTAGTGTCCTTATGAAAGAGTCCCCAGAAGCTGGCCCAGTGGTGCAGTGGTTAAGTTCACATGTTCCGCTTTGGTGGCCTGGGGTTCGCAGGTTCGGATCCTGGGTGTGGACTTGGCACGACTTGGCAAGCCATGCTGTGGCAGGCGTCCCACATATAAAGTAGAGGAAGATGGTCATGGATGTTAGCTCAGGGCCAGCCTTCATCATCAAAAAGAGGAGGATTGGCGGCAGATGTTAACTTAGGGCTAATCCTCCTCAATAAAATAAAATAAAAATAAAAATAAAAGAGACCCCATAGAGCTCCCTTGCCTCTTCTGCCATGTGAGGACACAATGAGAAGTCAGCAGTCTGTAATCCGAAAGAGCACCTTCACCAGAACCCAACCACGCTGGCACTCTGATCTTGGACTTCCAGCCTCCAGAACTGTGAGAAATAAATTTCTGTTGTTCATAAGCCATCTAGGCTGTGACATGTTATTATGGCAGCCTGAATGCATAAGACAGTCTCTTAGAGTTACTGTAAAGGTTAAATGAGAAAATGTATGTAAAGTGCTTAGTACCGGGTCAGTCACTCAGTACATGTGAGCCAATGCTCTTGTCATATTGACTGGATTTGGGACATATCATTTCTGTAAATGGGGATCCTGTTTATGGAACAGGTTTACAGAAATTGTTAGAAATAGCCCTGGCACCTAGTAGTGTGTGACTTTGGGCAAATCCCTAGCCTCTTTTAAGCCTTAATTTCCTCCTATCTTTGAGAAGATGTAATAATACCTAATTTTCAAGGTTGTGATAAAGTTTAAGGATAAGATGAGAATAGACTTAGCTCAGAGCCCTAAATAAATAACAACTATTTTTTTATAGTGTGTCAAGCTGAAATTTCAAGGGTCTTAACTTTCTGATTATATGACCAAACTCTCAGAACATCTAATCTGTAGACTTCTATGCGCTGTTTACTGCGTTTTCAATTGTTAAACTAAACGTTATGATGGAATATGTTCATGAGGTCATTCATAATATTGGTATGTTAGTTCCTCTTTTTGCTACCTGCAGTTTTGTTGCCCTTAGTTCTAGTTCATGAATAATGAAAACGATATGGGTTGTGGGGTCACATTGCATCATGTTCCACTTTCCATGGAAACTACCTAGTCTAATGACTACTGTTAATTTGGGTGCCATTTCACAAAAGGAATTTAGAATTATCATGAAAATCTGAAAGATTTTGAATTCCCAGTTGTATATCTTTTCTTTGGTCCATCATGTTTTTTACTTTCATGAATTTTTGCTCATTTATTTCCTAGAGAGTTGAAGACAATTCAGGATAAATTTAAAAGGTTTTGCTCAAGGTTTGAGGCATAGCATCTTGCAGGTTTGGGGAGACAAGCAAATGACTAATAAGGAGATCATGATATGGTGTTTAAAAGTTAATATTAGCAAAGCACACACACCTGAACTTTTCCAGAAAAAAAAAGATATGGAAGCCTTCAAGAGAATCGGCAGTGAAAATTCTCCTTGAGTAGCTTTGTTTTTTCCAAATTTCCTAGTAGGTGGCAGGTTTCCTGTTGTTAAGGACGTTTAGGAAGGGGCCTGGAGGCCTTAGAGAGAGAGAAGCCTCATCTGACATGAAGCCCATAGAATCTTTTATGGGCATTTTTAATATCTGGGAAGCACAAACTCTTGTAGGTTCTTCACCCTCCAAGTTTCTACTCAGCAGCTCATAGCTCATGTACCAGACAATGATGCAAGACTGTTTTGGTGGAATGGCAAAATTATGTTGTTTTTGACAACTACCCTTTTCCTTTTCAGAGCTCCTACCATCTCTCCTCTGCTCCAGGATGCTCTTCCCTAGGTCTCACATTCTTCACTGGTCTGCTGCAAGAGGCTAAAATGCTAATGAAGGCGTGGGCTGGTAGTGTGATACCTTCTTCCGGCCTCTGGTGGCAAGAGCTCTGAGCCATCTTCCCCACCATAGGGTTTGTGTTTTTTAAAAGGCTGCTTTCAAGACCCAAAGGAATGAAAAATTATGCAATGGGAAAATGAGTCCAAGGGAGCAGGGTGGAAAGGAAGCTTGATTCTGGCTTTGTAGAGACCAGCTACGCATCCTGCCAGAGAGGCTAGTCATGGAGAGGCTGTGGAGAGGGAGTGAGGACCAGAAGCTGCTACTGTCATCCACTGCCTTGCTGAGGATGACCGCGGATTGTCCCCGACTGCCCTACCTCACGTCAACTTGGACAGGTTGGGGGCCAGGTCTCCATCCTCCCACCCTGACTCCTCTCTCCAGGAGGGGAAGGAGAATTGCTGTTAGCACTCTCGACCGTTCCTTCACCTCATTTCTAAGCATGAAATACTTAGAAAATGGCAGACCACTTAGGAAATTTTGTGGGCACCTATGGTAAATAAACAGCTCTTAATTTTTAATTTAAAAGTGTCTCAAAAGGCTTTGTAGCTAATTTTTGACCTCTGTGTACGCTGCTGGGTTTCCTTTTGCAGCTGTTTATCTTCCTGTTTTGTTTAGCTAAATATTAAACTTATTTCATATTCCTCGAGTACATTATATAGCTTAAATTTTCCCAAGCACCCATTTCACTTTCAAGAAATGTCTTGGGTGTGTGGAAGCTCTAACTTGGTTGGTTTTCTATTTTGTGAACACTATGGGTGATAATATGAATTCTTTAGAAAATAGAAAAACAAAGGGTGAAGGCCAGTGTGCTGCATGTATAGCATAGTAGTCTTTGATCTTTTTCTTTAAGAGAAATTTCTGTAAGACTGAAGCCTCTATTTTGGCTTATCATGGAAGAGAAAAGCTAAACCAGCATTGTGGAAATTAGAACTAGTATAGACATTTTCTAAAGACTCTGTAATTTAGTTAATGGACTCTTTCTTCATGAAGTATGCTGCAACTATAAATCTTTCAGAAGCTCATCTTATTTGGGTTCCCTCCAAACCTTAGATTTGCATCTCTCATTAACGTGAAGATTTTGGTATAGACCTTTAATGCTCCACTTGTTTCAAGTGCACTTGAAAATGGATTAGAAAAACTTGGCTAGTGAAGGTTGAATTTTAGCTGCAGCATGCAGTTTTTATGGAATCTCCTATTAACCAGACACTCTAAGTGGGTGGTATACAATGCCACCAGATCCATGCCCATTGCTCTGAGAAGCTCTTTCTCCCTACCTTTATTTCAGTGTCAAACGACCCATCAGACCCGATTGTCAGATACTGAAACTATTCATTTTCTAAATAATTGGATGTGGTGAGTGTACGAGCAAACGGCTGTGGACTTAATGGCATGCAAAGAGGAAAAGTTCAAAGTAATACGTGTGAAAACAATGGGAATTTGTTGCAATTCTGGATATTTTCCTTGAAAATAACAAGGTGAAATGTTTAGTGCGTTAGATTTGCAAAGAGTGTTTTAGTTGTCAGTCAGTTTCAATGTCTGTGTGTTCAAACTGACAGACCAGTATTCTGTAGCCTGAGGCAACTGGCTGAAATTCATGATATAAAACACAGGCAACTTGACAGGAAGTCATTTTACAAAGATAGCGGTTGCGACTTGGAGAAAATTTGAAATTAAATCTATCTTGGAATAAGGGCCATACTTTGAAGGATGTTAGTCATTGACCATCAATCAAAACACCAGTTTACAATTAAAATGTGTGATTTTACTTTGGTAGCAAAATCTCTAAGGAACCATTGTGTTGAAAATCCATGTCGTAGGAGTTCATCATATTCTCTTGGGAGAAAAGCCTATGCGAATGGAAGATAAATTAAATCAGTCTTTACTATTTGACAGCTTACCAGTTTGGAAATTTGGAGTTCAGACCTAGGGTCTAAAGAGAGCTTTCTTTAGCACTTGTGCCAAAGGTGGTAAGTGAGATAATTATTTAGGGCCGTAGCTAGGGCTAACCGAAGCACAATTGTAAGGAATATACCAATTCTAGCACCAGCAAGGTTTTCCCTTCTATCATCCCACAGAGGCACAGGAGCCTGAGGCACGGGAGGTGTTTCTCCAGGTTGTCCCTGACCTTGTTTCAGTCATCAATAGGCAAATGCATCCTTTCAGATCGTCCTGAAGGCCTAATTTGTGGGAGGCACTCTTTTCACCTTCCCCATCTCCTTGGGACATGAGTGAACAGAGTTGGGTTGCCATTCATGCAAGGATATCAATTTCTTGTGTTAATCTTACACTTCTCTGCGATGGTCTCTTATACTTTCATCTAAATTGTCACATAAATCCAACGTGAAGCTGAATGTTGGACTTCTCCCCAGATTAACCAGTTGAGGGGAACTATGCAACTTCCTTATTTGTGAGCATTTATCATAGGATTTCAAAGCTTTTTATTTAAGGTAGCAATTAAAGATGTGTGTGCATCCTTCTCTTTAAAGATAATGTGTACTTACAGATTCTGTATATAAAAAGAACTAGTTAATAATCTACTGCCAGTAGGTTTTTAAAAATTTTTAAATATCCCAGTTAAAAATATTTTGTATTTCTCAATAATATTTAAAGTTCTCATTAGTTCTCTGTCTCTATACATATAGTGTGAAGTAGATACACAGAGAGCATGTTACTTTAACCACGCTTGTAAATAAAGTTTTGAGCACACTTTTTGCATCTAAACTCTGCCCTAGGTATATAAAAGTCAGTTCTTCCAAGCAAAATACTTTCAGTTAAATGTTATTTGATCTAGTATAAGCCTTTGACTTTTTTTGACACATACAAATCAGGTAAAACAAAACACACATAATATATTCCAAGAAAAATTATACTTGTTTTTGATGATTGAGTAGATACAACTATTTTTGTTCATGTTATTATTTACATTGTTTTGAAAGAATGGCTTCACTCTTAAAAAGAAATTAAGAGATATGTCATTTATGAACATAGAATAATAATCATTTTGAGCATAAAAAGTACCTTCTAAGGATTCTATCTTCTAAGTATTCTTCTATAATAAGAAAATTATAATGGTATGCAACACAATTTCTGAGAATCTGATTTTGGACCCTTATTTTATTTTAGGGGATGGCTCCCATTTTTCTGTTTTCTAGAAGAGTTAGATCACTAATTTAAAATCTGAAGTAGCCAAACTGTTTATGATCATAAAAATCCAGAAAAATAGTGAATGTATTCCTAAATACAAGTGAAAATATTTATGTTGTGGGTTTTATTTCTAAACTCAATGTAGACTAGGAGGCGTTCCCCGTCATCTAATAAAGGTAGTGCAACTCTACAGAAAAGGAGCCAACTTCAGAGTCTGGATGGTGTTGATTGCATGAAAGATACATTGGTCTTACTCTGATTCAGAAGACCGGGCAAAGTGGTTAAGCTTTCAGTGACTAGATTGATGCCAGCTGTGCAGATATTTTCTATTTTAAATATTTATCATTTAAAAAATCTGTATGCAAGACATTTCCCATTTTCACTGCCTTGGATTTTTTTGTTTATATTTTTTGATCCTCTGAAACAAATAAATCCTTCATTTTTGCTTATGAAGTTGGTTTAATGATAAAATGTTTCTGGTCTATATTCTACCAAAAGACAAGAAAGGATTCTTAACGAATTTGTTTGAAAAGTGGAGAGAATAACGTAGCAGTTCATTTAGAGGCTAAGGATATAAAATCAGGGTATTGCTTTGGCTTTGGGAAATAGAGAAAATAGATGACTTTTCTTTCTGTTTACTCTTTTTGGTAGATATTAGTTTATTATAAGGCAGGTGCTGTATCATTAATTAATAAATAATAACGGCATGGAACATGTTCTTTGGAATGCAGTTCATGGCTTCTTGCGCAGGACAGCAGAACAGCTGTTTCTGCTGAATTATTGGAATGTGAGAAGCAATGATGTAAACCCTTCAAAGCACAGAGAGTAAAGGGGATTTTTTTCTCTTAAATCCCAATGAATAGAAGCTTTTATACACAAAGGGAGAATTCAGAGAGCCCTGTAGTCTTTCAGCATAACACTTCTTCCCCTTTGCTCATTCCCATTGTCCTGCTAGATCCTTAGTGCGAGATGTTCCAGGGGTTTCTGGTCACACAAGATTGTTCTGTCCTCGCATGAGTCACTCAGAACCAGAACCCCCACCGTCAGCCCAGGTTGAGCCCCCTAAGATCCCCGCAGGGAGAGGGGGAGAGCAATGCCAAGCAGAGGAAGCCTGGCGTGGCTGGCAGGAGTGCAGTGTGCAGTCGAGGGCTCTGGAGCTGAGGGACCTTAGAGCAGAGCCCAGGTCTGCCTCTTTGCAGCGTGGGGACCTTGGTCAAGTTATCAACATCTCTGTGCCTCAATTTTTTATTGATAGCATGAGGATAATAATAAAATTGATCTCATAGATCATCCAGAGTCCTTGATGAGTATGAACAGAAAAGATTTATGTAAAGCAAAATGTCTACCTCATGGTAAACACTGAATAAATGGTAGCTATTTTTATGAAGCATTTTATTCCAAAGCATTTTTCAATAGGTTCGTTGTGCAGAAGGTAACATTGATGGTATTGAATAATCTCTGTTTAAAAAATGTACTGGAATGGGAGTCAAACCAGATCCTGGTCAGACACCACTAAACACTTGCTGTATGATTTAGAAAAGTCATTTAACGTCTCTAAATCTCAGTTTAGTTATCTGGAAAATGGAGGTAATAATGGCTTAGGTTGATCCTGTGCTTATTGCATGCGGGTACTGTGCTACGTGCTTTACAAGCCTTAGCTGAGTTAATTCCTCCAACAACCTTAAGTGATAGGAACTGTTATAACACTTTATAGAGGAAGGAACAAGTCCGGAGAGGAATCTAGTTCCATTCTTGTGCAGAGTGCTTACTGAGCACCTATCATGTACCAGACCCTTTTTCCTGGTGCTGGAGATGTAGCTGTGAACAAAACAGACAAAAAGGGCAGGGGCTGGGTCCTTATAGGCTTATTTAACAGGGGAGGAATTTTTTAAAAAGCACATACATCATATATTGGAATGATAAGTGACAAGTGCAAAAAAAGAAAAATAAGGAAAAAGAAAAATAAAGCAGTGAAACATGTGGGATGATTTGTAATTTTAGGTAGAGTCACCAGGGATGGTCTCACAGAAAAAGGTGACATTTTGAAGGTAAAACCTCCAAACTGAAGAAGTAAGAATCCCAAGGAGAAGAAAGAAGCAAGTGTTTGCATTTTGAAATATCCCCCTATGCTGCTAGTATAAACCTACCCACCTCTTTGGGCTCTTGAGAAGATCAAATGGGATAATGTGAATAAACTTTTTAAACAATGAAGCACTTGGCAAGTAATAATTGTTATTATCATTCAAAAGAGGAAGAGAACATTGCGATACAATTTAGTATCAGACAGAGGTCTGTTAGGTTTTCTCTACTGTTTTCCTGTCCTTTTGTTCCTTAAAACATTTTCAAAAAACGTTCCAGTACAGAAGAAGATGTGAATTCACTTCCTAAGACAAATCTCAATAGAAAAGACACATCACTCTGCTGTTCACTCATCCCCGAATTTCAATAGCTCCTTAGAAAGTTTCAGAATAGTTCTCTGCCTATAATGGAGACCAAACAATTTATAAAACTACTCTTGATTTCTCAAATGAAGGCCATTTTGTTTATCAGAAATTTCCTTATTCTCTTGCTTATAGAAACTTCAAACGATGCAGCTTTTTTAGAGTTTTTTCAGAGTTTTTTAGAGTCATTAATTAATCATTAGGTCGCCCATATGATTCAGCCCAACCTAACTCAAAACTAGCACTGAGAACATTTGCAAATTTTACCAGCTTCATGGTTCCCTAATGACTCAAGTGAGACCACTTTAGCCACAGTGATGACCACTCCTTCCAGTGGTTGAACCCAATGTAGCCTCTCGTTTTCCATTCTTGTTTCTTTTAAGGTAAAGTGGCTTTAAAAATTCTTCCAATATATTTACTGACATTTAGAAGTCTGCAAAATAAAGGGATTCATTCAAGAGAAACTCATACAGTTGAAAGAAGCGTTTCTTTCAGGCCTGCAAACTTGTAGGTCATGGAACCCACAAGCTGTCGGCCTTGTATAATTCTGACAATAGTGAGTATTACTCTCAATTAAGTAACTATTGATCTATTGATCCCCTAGGGTGTGCTTCATGCTTCGTTCCTTTTATTTATTTTTTTTAAATAAACTTTAAATATGTAATGTTCACATCAGCTTTGTGGTGAAATAGCTTGCCAAATGTAGGGGGGCAGGCATGGTATAGAGAGCCACTGGTGATGGATCCTGGGTTGAGAAAGCGTGTTCACGGCAGAGCCAGGGGAGGAGTCCAGGCTGGATGCTTGAGGAGCAGAGCGGACAAGTCTTCGGACGTTCTTTGTTTACCTCCACTGGCTTGGATCCCATTTTATCTATTTTGTGTGATTTTTTTAAAAGTCATGACACATTATCTTGGAATATAACTTTGCCATCTCTATAAGGAGATGGCTTTCTGAAGTATATACAGGTATTTGTAACTTACCGACTGAGACACGTTATTATGTATTCATGGCAATCTCTACTTCCCTGTGTGTTTGTTAAATCTGTGTTACATATAAATATGTTTTAGGTAATCTGAGCCTTAGCTTTGGAGGAGCTTGGATTCTAAAGAGGAAAAAAAGATACTTAGATAAAACTGTTTTAAGAATTAACTTTGTTTTAAAATATTCGTAACAATAACTAAAGTAATGCTTAAACAACATGACACTGAGCTTCCCACTTTGAGGCCAACAGTCTTTGGATAGCTTTCTACTTCTCCCATTTCCCTCTTTTTTTTTTAAACCTTCAGAGTTTCTAAATGTTTCCCATTTGGGTAACTTTATATCAATAGATAAAAACTTTGAGATTCTTTAGTAGTCATGAGGTCCAGCAAGAATATATATGTGTGGAACTGTGTAGTTTTCCCCCTATCTGGAAAGGAAAACAGGGCAGCTTATCACTATGTCCATATAATGTTGCTGATCATATGTATTTGATAACACACATAAATTTACAGATCAGTATTTTTTTTGGCAAATTCAGCAACATGGCTCCTGTCATTTATGAAATGCTTGTTTTACCAGATTGTAAACTAAGGCTTAAGAGAAAAAGCATTATTTCTATTAAAATCTACTTTAGTTCCTCATTCTTCACTTGGACGTTTCTCTCTCACATTGTATTTGATGTTTGGTTCCAGGATAATATGTTTTCCAGCTGGATGGGGCTCCAGTACAAACCCTTCACTTTTCACAGTGACGCAACTCAGATGGTTCAGAGATTTATCCAGTGCCTACTTCTTGGGAGGCACGGAATCCTGGTCACATCCCCAGGCACTTGGCCACTGCCTGCCAAAACACACTGTATGTGGAATTTTTGGATCTATTTCACTCATTTAGAGCTAACCACAATAGAGAAATTTAAAAACTAAACATATAATTGCTACCTCTTCCATCAGTGTGGCTGACACTAATTCACTTATCCTTGAGAGTGTGGCTTTAATGTCATAAGAACTGCGGGCTATTTTTAGCAGAGACTTCATATCACTTTTCATTGGCTGGGTGATGCAATGATGAGTTCTGAAAAATTAGCCAAATTTCCCTCACTGTGCTTGTTTCACCCAGATGGGAGCAGTGTTGCTGAATTTCAAGAGGTTAGCATAATCAATACCATGGAGCTACAGCAAAAGGGAAGATTTCTCCTTCTATTACTCGAATTTTTGTAAAAGCAATAAATGTTATGATTGATTTGTTAAAGAAAATCTGTACATACCTCCAGGGGGTGCCTAATATTCAAAAATAGTTCAGAATATGGACAGGAGAGGAAAGGAGGAGTGAATCAATCCATAAGCGTGGACCAACAAACAGAATGAGTTCAGATCCCAGCTTACATTTCCTACTACTCTTTCTATAGCTAAATATTAAGCCCCCATCTCATTTCACCCACTCCCCACCAATAATCTAACCCAGCAAGAGCCTGGCCATGCATGGGCAGCCCCAGCTACCGCAGCCCCATCACTCTCCACCTCCCACCCTCACTCAGTTTGCCTGCCCTTGGGGGGCTTCGCCCAGCGCTCCTCGCATGTGTACTGTATGCTGCTGCCTGGAATGCTCTGTACAGATGTGCCCATGGCTGACTCCCACGCTCCTTTCAGGTCCCTGAACAGATGTTACTTTCTCAGAGACATCGTGTCTGAACACCTCATCTAAAACAGCTCTGCCCCCGTCTCTATACCTTACCTTGTGTTGTCTTTGTCTCACCACTGGCCATATTCCATCTTCATTTGTTTTCTGTTTCCTAGCGCACTACCATGTGAGCTCCACGACAGTGGGGTCTTTGTTTGTTTGTGCTCCATCTCCAGCACCTGGCTCAGTTCCTGGCACTTAGTGGATGCTTAATAAATAATTGGGGGAAAATCAATGAATTTCCTTCATGAGAAGATAATTTTGAAAGGCAACAGTGAAAGAAACAGTCCTTTCCTTCATGGAACTTAAAATATTTATTTTATGTAAAGAGTAGACTTCAATTTAAACCTCCTATTTTAGTAACTTTACATATATTCTAGTTCATTAACACAGAACATATGTTCATATCAGGCTTAAAGAAACCAGGCAATGAGAATAGAAACCAAAAAAGATATATATAATGGAATTCTTTAATTTGTTAGCACAAAACTATGTATTTACCCAAAGAGCATCCTCCTCCATTGCAGAGGCTGGGCTTAATAATGAACAGTATATGTTAATCTGTTTTACTTAAAAATTGCTGACATACTAGACGTCCTCTCAGATAGACACAGGTGAGAGCCTGTTGTTCAACTTTAGGATCCCAGATTTCTTTTCCCCCGTTAAGATTTCTCTCTCTCTACTCATTTGTCAATTTGCTGCATAAAGAAAACACTTTTGTTGTTGTTGTTGAGGAAGATTCACCCTCAGCTAACATCTGTGCCAGTCTTCCTCTATTTTGTGTGTGGGTCGCCACCACAGCATGGCTGATGAGTGGTATAGGTCCATGCCTGGGATCCGAACCTGTGAACCTGGGAGTGCCCTGAGCTTTACCACTTTGCCATGGGGCTGGCCCCCAGAAAACACTTTTAAAAGGATGCAAAAATCTTCCTTGATTTACAAAAATAAACAAATGAAACACCAAAGAGAAAACAAATGGAAGACACTCAAGGCACTACTCCCAGCAAACCGTCCCTGCCAGAAGTTGTGTAACTATGGCAGTAGTCACGTGGCCTGTGCCCAGCATGACAACTGTGAAGTACTCCAGGACAAGCCATTCTCCTGTGTCTTTGTAAGGACTGCAGAGCTTGTATCTTAAAGATGCCAAGGACATTATGCAAGCTTAAATACACCTCCACTTCCCAGCCTTACAAACGGCGTACGAAGAATGCTGGACATAAAGCATCGTTGGAAGCTAGAAGATAGTACAATTTAGGTTACTGGTACTAAATGTTTGTTAGTCACAAAATTTCAGGCCCTGTGATAGTCGTAAAAAGTGCAAAGACTGTATTAGTAAAAATGTTAAAGATTAATCTTTTCCAGCATACATTTTCTTTTAGGTATTAAACTAAAAAAGTCTATCTTGACTTTTTTTAAAAAAATACTTTTCTTTTAAAGATTTTATTTTTCCTTCTTCTCCCTAAAGCCCCCCAGTACATAATTGTATATTTTTTAGTTGTGGGTCCTTCTAGTTGTGGCATGTGGGATGCCACCTCAGCATGGCTTGATGATTGGTGCCATGTCCGCACCCAGTATCCAAACCAGTGAAACCCTGGGGCGCCAAAGTGGATCGTGGGAACTTAACCACTCGGCCACGGGGCCGGCTGTGGTTTAGTTTTTTTTTCTTTTAAGTGGTTTTAGGTTTGCATCAAAATTAAGAATAAGGTACTGCAATTTCCCTATATTTCATGTTAGTTTTGTACGTCTTGTTTTTTGTAGCATACAATTGATTCATTACTCTTAGAATGTTCTTTCATTATTATTCAAAAGCTAAAATTCTGAAAGTCATCATTTTTTCCCTAATTCTTAACATTTATAATCCTTGTACAAAGTACCCCTCTATATTACTCTTTTCTCTAATTCTTTTCCTTTGCTCTTTTCTGCCCCTTTCCCCAGTTATCCTAAGCATAACAGCCAGGATCAATCCTTAGATACCACTCTAATCACATTGCTTTTTTCTTTTTTTTAAATAAGGCAACATGTATAAAGTGGCTATCTGCATCAGCTCCCCCATCCCTGACCCCTCTCAACACATACGCATGATGTAAGAATCCTGACAGAGCGAGAGAGGTTGTGAATGTGGACCTCAGGAGTCTCCCTGGGGATTCTTATGTACCACTTCACTCCTGCCACCCCCTCCACACACATTTGTTTCCTGATGGGCCCATCTCCAGTTGGATTCTTTGTCCAAACAAATGTAAATTTCTCTTTGTGCCTTGATGGATAATCCCCAAACTCCTGGTACATTATGTTTCTTCTATTCAAAACCTTGCTAAAAATTAATCTGTGTGACACTTTCTAAGGCTGCTCTTCAATCATCCCTACATTCCTTCAAAATGAATGAAGCTATCTCCTTACACAGTTGTAATTAGCTTTGCATGTTGTTTCTTGGGTTCTTGTGGATGGCTAATGAGTAGCTCTTTCTTTTCCTCTGTGAAATCTGTAAATATAAATTGCTATGAGGATCTAAGGGTTGGGGGGAAGGGGTCTCACTCTCAGGGATGGATCAGGAATTATTTTGTGGAAAAGAACTTTTTGAGAGATGTGGAGGTGTGGGTGGTGTGACTAATAGCTGTGTAACTTTAAATAGTGAGAAATGATACATAGGTGAATTCATATAGATTATTTCACCTTTATGTGTGTTAATTTCCTAATTTATAAAATTAGGGGATCAAGGATATAAATTAAAACAGGAACAGGCAGGTTAAGTAAATAAATGAAGCTGGATGGGCATAAGAAGAATTGCTTGGTTTCTTGGTCATTTTGCACCTTGACATTTGATAGACATAGAGTGTAAGATAAATTTCTTGAGAAAAAAACCCACAAACACCAGTGCCATGATATATGGCAGCTGACACTTGGGACCTGCTATGTGGAAAGTAAGTCTACAGGGAAGTGCTGCAGTTTAGCTCGACTCACTGTTGCCGTGTACTGATGTGAGCTCCATGTGAGTTTTCAAAAGAAGTAATAAATAAGAATTCTGATGCAAAATCTCCTGACTTTTTAAAGTGAGTTCTAACAAAAGCAAAAACACAAACACAACTGTGTGGGCCAAACTAAACACAATGAGGTCACACAGTGAAGCCATGTCCAGTGCAAGGACTGCCGTGATGCATGTCCTAACCACTAGGTCATCTCTGATTCTTTCCTGTGCCAGAGAGCTCCACGTGGAGTTCTCTGAGGGCAGGAACTGTCTCCTCTTTCCTTTGTAACTGTATCAACAGAGCTTTGCTGCTGTGGATCAACAACTGATAATCAGAAATATTTTTATCAAAACTTTCATTGGAATGAATTTTTCTAGAAAAATTTGATCTACAGAGATATTTTCAATGGACTGAGAGTGTTGATAATTCTGAGGGCAGCCATTTAGGACAGGGCCCAATAGCTAAGCTGCGGAACCATAGTCAAGTCTGGTTAGGAAAGATTTAATAGGAGGCAAAAAAAAATGACAACAATAGCTGGAGAAGGTGGGATTGTGTCTGGAAGTGCAGGACAATGGGGAATCAAGAAGAAGGGAGTAGTTCACAATGGTGGACTGTGCTGACCGGTTTTTTGGAGGAAAGAAATAAAATGATCAGTCCAGGGAAGCAGCAACTTGATTTGGCTGAGAGGAGGTTATTGGAAACCATGAAAAGGGTGGCCCTTTGCAGTAGTTGGGATGGAAGCCAGATTGGAGAAGGTTAATGGAGTTAGAGGTGAGAAACTGGAAGCTCCAGAGGTATGCCGCTTTTCCAAGAGCTTGGACACAAAGAGAAAAGGGACCAGGGTGAGAGTGGAGGAATCCGCTGGTCTCAGGGAAAACGATGTGTTAGAAATGGGGAGCATCTGTGCTTGCTTCAGGTTGGATGGTGATACACTCTCTTCGTTGTCTCTGGTATCTTGGAAGGTAAGTGACTTCTTTTGACTTGCATGTCTGGTGACATATATGAACCCCTCTATGGTGTGAATAGCTGAAACATAAAATTTCTTGATAGTTTCTGGATGGGATGATTAATAAAATTATGAATCATTATTTGAGTGTATTGAGAGTATATTCAGAAGTTCAATACCTTCACTAACTCACAGGTTATAGGAGATATACTATCTCTCCTGTGTGTGAAAGTCACTCTAGCATGTAATAATGTCTCTAGACCGATGGTCTTGGTTCCTTAAGGGTGGGTTGTACTTCAAGTAATATTACTGTGGGGCTCTGCTGAGCCAAGAGTATTCCGTGGTTATTTTTGCTGACTGTGCAGAACCTGATCTCTACCTGTTTATATGCAGCCCTTCCACTGAACTCTATGTCTGTCCCCTTCCGGGGGCTGCCCTTACCTGAGCTGAGCCGCATGATCCTGCCCCTGGGGCTCCAGCATTATATCATGTTGCCAAGAGCTCAGGAAGAGCTCATGTCCCCAGGCGTCTTACAGCCATTTCCTTTTAACTCCATTGAATGGTATGGCACACTTCCATTTTCACAAATTTTTAAATTCCTGTTAGCTGTTGTTTGCTGAAAATTAAACATAAATCTTCTGCTGGGAGGTATATAGGAGAAAAATAGAAATAGAAATCTTTCTGCCCTTTTGTTGAAATTCCCTAAAAAACACTGAAGTATAGCTCCTGTGGAGGAGAGGAGACTGGTGGATTTATTTGGAAATGGTGATTTTGGATGAAATGATTGATTACTTGGTTTACAATACACTATCCTGTTGTCATGTAATGTGGTGGCATAGTTTAGTTGATGTTAAAAATAACAAAAATATGCTGGTGTAAAATGTGCATTCCTCCAGCTTGTCCATTTTATTTATTTAAAATTTCAAATGTATTTATTTCAAATTTATTTCTTCTGCTCTGGTAAAGCTATTAAAATAGATGACTGGCAGCCATTCATACAATGAACATTTATTTAGCACCTTCTGTGGATTATGCCTTAGTGGAGGTGGTAAACAGTTTGCACATGTTTACTTGTATCTAGCAGGGGACATGGCTAATTAAGCAATTGCAATAGTGTGACATGTGCCACGGTAGGGGGGAGTGCAAAATACTGTGAGAGCATGGAATGGGCACGCAACTGATCTAACAGGACAGAGGTTTCTCAGGGGAAGTCACCTTGGGGATAAGAACTGAAGGAGGCATAGGAGGGAGCCAAATGAGGGGGTTGTTCTGAACAGAGGGAAAGACTGTCCCAGAGGGAAGTCCAGATACAGTAAGTCAGGAAAATGGGGAGAACGTTTGTTAGCTATTTTAGATATGTTAAGTTGGATATGTTAAGTACCACTTATGTGCCAGGCACTGTGCTGGGCACTGGAAGTCATAAAATGCCACATGACTGTCTTCATGGTGTTTACTATGTAGTGGAGAAGTAACATGAACACATTAACAAATCATTACAGGGCAGTACAAAGCTACAGTAATAGAGACATATGCAAAGAACAAAGGAGGAATAATCAATTATATTTGGAGGTTTCAAGGAAGGCTGCAGGTTTGTTTTCAATAACCCAAATGTAAGGGGACCTTTTGTTAAGTTTTCATTTAGGGGCTTAATTCAGAATTCAAGCTTGTGCTACCAAGATAATAGGTTTGCTTTGCAGCAGATTTTAGAGTGAGAAACCTAGAATAAATGAGAAGAATGATGCTTGTGGAGTGTCTGTACCTTCTGTTTGTGGCAAAGGAAAATGTGCATTGTTTCCATGATGGAGGAAAATGATTTGCTAACCCAAAGGTTATGAGAGAAACCTCAAAGACCATCCACTTCCTTTATATTTTGCTTTAAGTGAACCCAATATATCTATTCTCCTCAGGCAGGGGATTGAAACACTCAATCAACTCAAGTACTTGTGCTAATATAAATTAATATCTTGGAATGACATCTTACTGTGTGTTCTGTTAGAGCAGCTCAGCCTCAGAAGGTTTGATCATATCTGGCATCAACACAATTGAGTGAATTTAGAAGATTAAAATAAAAACTTGGATTCAGAGTAACTGGAAAAACTCCAGGCACTTTTAACATATTAGTAGGAGTAGATTATATATTACTTGTCATTAATTCCTAGAAAAATAATATTTTAAGAGAGCAAAATTATTCTAAAACAAGGACTTTTATGATACATGGGGATTTAAGTATTTTAAAAAAAGATACTGCCAATGAATGTGACAGAAGTTTCTCTAAAAAGATGGACCTTTAGAGTTTAAGCGACCAGAAGGATCAATGGGTCTGAGGCCCACTGAGACCCAGTGAGTTGGAGTGACCTGCTCAGAATTACACACCCACAGGTAGAACCTGGCCCGTATAGCCCTCTGCATTCTTGCCTGTGCTTTGTCTCGGTACCTCCACACCTCAGGATGACATATTTACCTTGACAGCCCAAACACCCATTGTACCAAGTGCCCTGGTAGATGAAGGCAGTAGAGTTATGGGGGTGTCTGTTGACTCATTCTTAAATTATAAGTGAGGGAAATAATAAAACATGTGTACCTTATCACAATTAATAGTCACACAATTTTACATGGTTTTCTCATTGTTCTTTTTGAAATTTTTTTGTTGAAGTATAAATGACATACAATATTGTATTAGTTTCAGATGTACAACATAATGATTCAATATTTTTATACTTTATGGAATGATCACCATGATATGTCTAGTTACCATCTGTCACCATACAAAGTTATTATAATATTATTGACTATGTTTCCTATGCTGTAGACTACATCTCTGTGACTTATTTATTTTATGACTGGGAGTTTATACTTCTTAATCCCCTTTACCTATTTTGCCTGTCTCCCACCCCACCCCCTTCAGGCGACCACCAGTTTGTGCTCTGTCTCCATAAGTGTGTTTCTGTTTTGTTTGTTGGTGTGTTTTGTTTTTGAGGTTCCACATATAGGTGATTTGAAATTGAAATGTAAAATCTGGTTTACTTTGTGAGTTATCTGCTACTAAGGAACACTTTTTCAATGAAAAGTAAATATATTTATTATCTAGAATAAAAAATACATATTTTTAAAAATGGTATCTAGTGTACTATGTGAATTATAAATATCATCAAAAGGCAACAGAACAATAGTGTATAGACAGGTACTATTGAAAAGGAAGCATGTATTTCATCTTTACAACTAAAATAAAATCAAGAGAGTACATTCTCTATAGAATAGCAAAAAAAAAAAAAAGATCAGGTAACTTGTCAGGGAGGTGCCAGCCATCTAGAGAATGGAAAGTCTTATGTTTGACTCACTTGATAGTTTCCTAAGCAAAGTGGTCATCTCCAGCCTGGCTGAAATGTTGTGAAGAGGAGAGTGTTTGAAGCAAGAACCCACAGTCTCCGTAGCTCAGCTCCTTTCTTATTGAGCAACGGGATTGGGTTTGGGGACACTTGATTTAATATCTTTACTAGATGACCTGGAAAAAAGAATCTAGAATATGTTCATCGGTTTTGTACTCGATGCTTAAATTAGGTGAGACTCCAAAGATAGAAATAAAATTCTAGTAGTTTTACAAACAGAATAAAAATTCTCTGCAGAGAAGTATGATGTCCTTTATAATTTAAACACAGAGCTGGACTCAGCACAGAATGAAAGAAAAGGCCAGGAAAAAAATCTGGTACAAACTGAATGTGAGTCAGCAATACACTGCCATTGTTTAAAAATGTCTGCACTGGGCTGACTGTGGTTTTCATGAATTCCATGTTTGTGAATGGCCAACGTGCTTTAAGGAACTACAAGGTAAAACTGAAGAGTGTTTAAAAGTAATCCAAATGATCAAAAAGAATGAAAGAGGAGATCGTACATGAGTACAGGTTTAAGAAATTGGGAATGGTTCAAGCCAGAAAATAAAAAAACAACAACAACAGATAAGCTGAAAAATTACTTATATGGATCCTTTTAAATACAGGAAGGGATTTTTATTTCTTATGAGGGGGAGGTTGATCATTTCCTTTTTATATTGAGATGGAAGGAAAATGGGTTCAGTGAAAGCAAAAAGACATGTTGCTGACTATCAGGGTGATGAATATTAGAAGAGACAAAGAGAATAGTGAAATTACCATCCTGGAAAGCTTGACTGAGATAATGAATGGTCATTATCCCTTAAGATTTGAGATATTTATGTGCCTGAAAAATACTTAGCAGTTGACTTGAATTGTCTACCAGCTCGGTGATGGTAATTTGAAGTTAGCCAAAACCTCAAACAAATGAATTGTAAATTTTAATTAAAATAAACGAAAGGACGAGCTATATAATATTATTATTTTTGAGATGCCTATAGAGATGCATTAGAAAAAAATCAATTTTATAATTTATTAATTGGCTCAAAACTTACCTTTATTTCATCTTTTCTGGAGATACTTCCCTTTCTCTGAGCCATCCATTCATCTTGCCTTGGACTTATTTATTTAAGGGGGAGAGGGTGCCCTGGGGACTGTTTGAAAATAATGGGCAGATGGGCTGATTTCTTGCTTATTAGTAAGCTGGAATGGTTTGACTTTAAACTTCCTCCTAAGGGATAGGAACCGCTTAAAATGAGGTTTACTCAATCATGGAAATATAAATAAAAATAAAGATATTATTCGTCTCCTCCACCCCTCATCCCGTTTCTATTTTTTTGGTTTTCTGGTTTGACTTGGTGATTTAGTGTTATCACGGACAAAACCTTAAGTGCACCAGGGGTTTGTTCTTTTGTTCTTTTGTTATCGGAGTAGGACAGATATAACTGCAGGGTTCAGCAGGAGGGAGCGAGGAGAAGCCTCTCATTAAAGAAGAATTGGGAAATCCCATCTGAACACCCCTCTTCCCATTACTTAGGAAATGGAGAACTCAGGATGAATAAAACAGTGACATTCTTAACATCAGCTGCAAGGGTTTGCAAAAACCACAGTGTGCTTTCTTATTTCTTTCTTTCTTTTTCTTTTCTAAAACAAAACATTTGTATTTACTCATTATGCACAGCATGTTTTGAAGTCATCACAATTAGATGTAATTGCTGTGTAATCAAGTTGTGCTTTAACTCCTCTACGAGCCCAATCGAGGGCTCTAGAAATAAAGAACTTCTCAAACTAAGTTTCCCAAACATCCTGGCAGGAGTGTTAATGCTATCACACAGGAATCAATGCATTATTTTGACTGTAATTAACACTTCTATTTACTATACTACTCTTTGGCTACACACACTATTTGAAAAATATATGCAACTTAAATTATATGTCTGTGGTTTTTGGAGGGAGAAAAACATATAGAATGTTTTTAATTCATCTCTGCTTTTTTCTATTTTTCCAATTGGTTTCTACATATGGAAAACCTATTGTTCTATGCCCAGACCCGGGCGTCAACTGTGGAGAGTCAAAGGCATAGGTTAAATATGAGGAATGTAAAACAGTGGAAATGGGAACCAGAGGATCCATGCAGCACCCTCTCTGCCACGGACTGGGGTTTGCCTTGGTTAGTACTTAACCTCTCTGAGCCACAAGTCTCCTCCCATGTAAAATGGGAGAATCAAAGAGAACTTCTTCTTAGAGGGTTATGGTGTAGACTAAGGAGAATAATCCAGGTACAGTCACCCTGTGAATGTCAAGCGCTACCATAGCACTTTTGTTTCTCATTGGGGAACTGGACTCCATTTCCCCAATGAGGCATAAGAAGGATTCCAGAGTGAAGAGATATCAATCCTTTTTGTCTTTGAGTCCTGTTTCTATTGCCAGGTATTCTTCATTCCCACCTTCACCCTTTTAAACTCTTTTCGTGCCAAGAGGGTAGATTGTTAAATTTCCCAATCTTATGTTGTTCTTGATGGGCCTCTGGGAGTAGAGTCTCTAGGGACATTAGTGTGATCCCTAAATCTTCCACTTAGCAATGAGTAAGGCTGTAACATGACATGAGGTACTGCCCAAAGAGAACTTCTGTTTTCCAAAGTCAATGATACCAGAGAAAGACTTAAGAATGAGTTTAGAGAGAAGGAAGGTAGTCTTTTACAATCAAATGAGTCTCATTTGTTTTATGTAATCCAAAGAGAGAGCCACCCTGTAGTGTTCTCTTTCTGATAGGATCATGTTCCTAGGCTGAGTCAGAATACTCACTCAAATGCTTGTAGATGTATGTTTTCTGAAAATGTCTACTACCAGCCAGGTGAAACATTCTTCTCCAGGAAAGCAGTGAATTCCTCCAGAAAAATAAAATTTTGGAGTGATTTTGGAAGCAGGTCCAGTTGACATTCACTATGCCACAAGCAGCTTCCAGTACCAGGAAAAACATAGGCACCCTTGTGGAATCATGAATACTGCTCTATTTTCCCACATGGTTCATTTCAATTAGATTACACTTGAGAAAAATGAAACAGCCTTTTTCTTGTGTTTGGAAAAACACTTATTATCTGGGCCTAAGAAACATTATCAATAGGGATCGGAGGAACACCCTGTGGCCACCAGTGTAACCAAGGATAATGTCACAATCTTGTAATACATGAGCTGAGAATGACTGAGTGTATACCAGGATGATAGGCTCATAGAACAACCTTGATAATCATACCTATAGCTTAACTTTCTTATTGTAGAAATCAAGGCACTGAGATTCAGGTAAGGTGACTTGCCCACAGTTGTATTCCAATTAGTGGTCGATCCAAGAATGGGATTCTTGTGTCCTGATTACTCATCCTATAGAGCAGACCAAAAACTCAAGGTCTATAATGTCTTGATAGGGAATAAAAAGTTCTTAAATCTAGGAAATATAGAGAAATATTTTATAAAACAAAATAAATGTTCTCTATATTAAATGTTAACTTTGTATTATTAATATGCCTTCTTTACTACTACCCTCTTCCAACATTATCAAGAAGCTCAGCAAGGTATGTGATTCTATGATAAAAAGTAAATTAAATGAGCATTTTCCATTTGTTCTGGAGTGTACATTCTGAGACAGACAGCAATGTAGGGACAATCTAACTGTCCCTTTGTTGTTAGCACTTGACCTCTATATCCACAACCTCCAGTAATCACTTGCCTTGATTCTGTCTCCTACATTGTCTCACTCCTACACCTTGGATGCCTCATTATCTGAGCTACAGGAAGAGCTTTCTTAATGATCCTGAAGAGTGTGTCTTGGCTTCTTGGCTGAACCTCCACTGCTAGTCAGGTCTCCAGACCCAGTGGGTAGATCTGGTGCTGGGCGACCATCTCTTCCTGCTTGCTCCATTTTCCTATGAATATGCTGCCATGCCAAATTAGCAAGCAGAATGGAATGAGTAATTTGCTGGGAATTACCTAAAAAGTTCAAGCCAGAGGAAGAGGCTCCAACTCCCTGTGCCAAGCGGAGACCCGTGTTGAATGGTGGAACGGGAAAACTTTGAAAATGGGATGAATTTGAGGATGAGGATTAGACCAAGAGGGGAAATCAAGATCAATTTTAACTATGTCACAAATATTCTTTAGGTTGGTCAAGAAGAGGACTCTCTGCTGTTTGTAATTTTGTTTCACTTATAACCAGATGGAGTTTTCTGATTAAATTGATAATAACTGAGTAGTCTTGATTTATCTGCAATCTATTCAATTGATCAAGAAATATGTACTGTCTGCTTTGTGACCAGCATTACTGGAAAGAACATATTAATGAGGAAAGACTCCAGCTACCATAAAGGAACCCGCCGGGGGTGGTTGTAACCTTCCTAGGTTAAAGTGAAGGTGGGACCAGAGTTCTCACTGAGAAGAGACCATTTTCATGCATACCCTTGAGGGCAAGAATCATGTCTTAATTATCATCGTATCCCTGGAATGGAGAACAGAACCGGGCACTAAGCAGGTGCACAATAATGTTTGCTGAAGGAGTATTGGCAATCTTTCTGGGCAAATGTAGAGAATGAGTAAATTACTTGTTCTTTTCCACCTCATGACATCTCTCTCTTCACCTTTCCCTACCTTCCTGCTTAGGCTACCGTGATGAGGAAGTGCATTTTGGCATCTTTGTGGGAGTATGAAATTCATTTTCCTATACATGTTTAAAATGGCAGTTTAGATATAATTGAAAACTGTTTTGGGCGGTACCAAGGTTTTTGTGAGTTATCCAGGAACTCCAGGTAACATAGTCTTATATAACATAGTTTCTAGGACCAAATGTGTTCAAACTTGGGAACCCAACACTTTTTCTAAGTTAGGTTCATATCCACTTGTTTTTTAAAATAGGCTTTTCTACTATTCTACCTGCTATGAATCTGTGTGGGGAAATAACAAATACCAACAATGCCTTTCACCCAGGATAAAAAGATGCTTATCAAAGGATATCTTTTTTTGGTGGTGGTGTTGTAGGTCCTGGATTTATTCATGATTATTTTATTTGACATTGCAAGGCATTTAGCTGGGCATAAAAGATAGATGCATATTAAGCAGTTAAGTAGCTTGTGTGGTTAATACAGAGAAGTGGCATAGTGATCTTGAGAAAAGGGCTCCATGGTCAATTTGAGACTTGAGGGGTGTCGATTTTAGGGAGAAGAAAGAAAATAAGAATAGGTATTTTTTATCTGGGAATTCTTCACTGACCCACCAAGACAGGATTTGATGCTCCTTCTAGAAGCTCTGGTAACTTTTCCTTAAGAAGAATCTGATTATATTGTATTTTGACTTATCTATCTCTTTTTATCGACCACCTTGAGCAAAACACTTGAAGTCAGGAGTGTACAGATGAATTTGAACAATAACTGGAGATGTTTGAACTTTGTTCTGAGGAAGTGAAGACTAGAAAAAAATTTTATGAAGAATAAAAGTACAACAGTGTGGGGGTCAGATTCAAGGAGAAAACCTGGAGGTGACAAAACAGTAAATTCTGTTGATTAAAATGGTTCAGATATGAAAGGAAAAGCGGTGGCACAGTGGTGTAGGGACAGAAAGGAATGAATACATAAATATTTTTCCAAAGTAGAAACAAAAGGTTTTATTTACTGGGTGTGAGAGATTGGAAAGAGAGAAGGGAAAGGTGACTAAAGTTTCAAGCCTGGTAGACTTTTTATTTCTGTCCAGACTGGTGGATGAAACTCCACAGCATTTGCACAAGGGCCAAAATTGTTTTCTAAATAATTTGTACTGTAACTGTCAGCATTTCTGTTTCCCCTCATTATTTTCTGACTTCATTTGTTGACCTTGAGAAAAGTTAGGTTCTGTAGTCTCAGATGTTTTCCAAAGTCTTTGTTTTCCAGAGGAAAAAAAGAAAAGAAAATTGAAAACGAAGACAGCTACATTACATTCTGGTTGATGTTGAATCACTGGCCATTTAATCTGCTCATTAAATTCTCTTTGCATCATTTTTCCCATTTAAAATGTAGGTTCATAGATTCAAGGACTTTTAGCACTACAAAAAGAAGTAGAAAATTATCTGGGAGAAAAGTAGGGGAGTGATCACAAATTCGGTTAGATACAGAAACCCAGGTAAATTATATAATTTGTCGTGAGCCATGTTGTCAGTTAACGACAACTGACATGTACTGACTTTCCAACCTTTGCTCCTTATTGTATGCCATCGTAATTCTAGCAAAATATAGCTATAGATACTGTGTGAAATCTTCCAAATGTTTATAACTAGGATAACTGTTAAAACATCGCATATATGTATCACTGCAGAGAATGTGCAGGCAATCTCACTTAGTTTCCAGTTAAATTTAGACTGTTATAGAGGCCAGTTTGGCATTTAACTCCTCAACTGTAGGATAACTTGTATTTTTTCTTTTTTTTGTCTTTGCTGAGGAAGATCTGCCCTGAACTAACATCTGCTGCCGATCTTCCTCTTTTTGTTTGTGAGTCCACCACCACAGCATGGCCACTGACAGACAAGTGGTGTAGGTCCATGCCCAGGAACTGAACCTGGGCCACCGAAGTGGAGCACACCAAACTTAACCACTAGGCCACCAGGGCTGGCCTAACCTGTTTTCTTGAAACTTTCTTTTGAAGAGATAATTTTCTATGGGTTTCTTACATTTCTGTACATCTTGCATGCAGAGGCATTGACTGTCTGTTCCAGACTATTTTTTCAAGGATGTTGGTATAGCAAACTGCCTTGGAAGACAGAGAAGCAAAGATCAGGCACACTTATTCTCCAGTGTGGTAAAGGTAATGGCTCCCTGTGGAGCAACATACAGACATGCTTACTACCTACTCTGAAAGACTCAGGTTCCCTAAACTCAGAGTTCCTCTCCTCTATACACCCACTGAGTATGCAGGCACCCGTGTGGCCCCCACACATTACCTCTTCAGGAATTGGGAGTAAGAAAAACTTACACAAGTATGCTGATGGCCATGCTGTTTGCTGTGCCATGAATAGTGAAGTACTTTGTCTCTGACCCAGAAGTTTCATGTCTTCTGCCAGCATGAAACTGTAACAGGCTAACTTGTTACCTTATAAGTAGGACCTCAGACTCTTCACAGTTCTTGAAACTTTCTAGGTGGCGAGGATTATGGGCCCAGGAAAAATCTGATAATTGACAAGGCATAAAGGAAATCTGAAATGCTGTATATTAGTTAGACTGCTATAGTTTTAGATAGAACAGCCTAAGATCCAAGTGGGACATTGATATCCTGGGGCTTGTGGTAGGATTTGTGAAATAGTCCTTGCTTTCACTCATTACAACCTATATAGCATTGAATATATTATCGTTGTTATATTCTAAATGTTTTTGTAAATTGACAGCTGGAAAAAGTTATTTTTTTGGACATTGTGCAGGATAAACTGGCAAGTAGATATTATGTAGGAATTTATATAGACAGTCAATATGCCCAAAATGGAGGGATTCACCATACTTTGGTTGCTAAATTTTGCATGTATGACTTGATGAACTTCCTTAAGGAAGATTCTTCTGCCTACTTGAATTTGGAAACTCCCTTTCCAGGCCTGATTATCACCATATTATCAAGGCCTAAGGCACAATTTGTTCTTGGTAGTTAAGCAGATTGAATATTAAAATAGACATTATCTGTTTTAGTTTTATTTCTAAGCTAGAAACACAAGTGAGGCCTACATAGAAGAGAACACATGAAGATTGAATGACAAAGGGAACTCATAGCTTTGTTAAGGCCCATAACAAATGATATCCAACATTTACGCAAATCAGCACTAAAGAGTAAATTCTGGACTATAGTTACAGTGTACTTAACAAATTGGTAATCTTGCCTCCAACTCTAATGTAGGTTTAATCATTTTCCTGGTATAGAGTTTGAAGCTAACAATGAATATGACTGCATGTCTCTCTTTGGACATTAGCTCAAGGTAGTTCTTAGCTATAATATACTTTTGTTTCCTTTTTAAGCTTTTTTTCTTATCATCTTTTGTAGAATTTAAGGTGGTTATGATGCCATCTTGATGTTATACAGAAGGATAGAATGGGTGCGAGAGTGAGTGAGAGGCCGGGGAGAGTGCAAAGAGAAAAGGTGCAGAAGAAGCTGTACTCAAATATGAAAGCCTTCCTGTGAATGTGTTAGACAAAGTGGCTCACGTTCAGAAAATATGACACGTGAAACTCATCTTTGAAGACTGACAGAGGCTTTGCTTTGAGAGGCAATAGTAGAGTTTGACCCAGTAATACATAGTTAATCATTCCAGAAATTAACATTGATAACTTTTTTGTATTAAAAAAAAAAAGATTGCAGACCACTGCATTTCTAGCTAGCAGAGTCTGTTCATTAGGAAAAGACCTGTCTTTATAATATGCAAAGTCAGCCCTTGTACTTTATCTCTCTCATGGCCTACTTTACTTGCTAACCATCTGTGGCAGATTGCATTTTCCAAGATGGCTCCCCCATCCCATATGCTCTTCTGCAATGTGACCTTTCCACCCTCTCCCATCAAGAGGTGGAGTCTATTTCTTTATCCTTTGAATCTAGATAGACCCCATGACTGCTTTGACTAATGAAATATGGCAGAGCCCTTAATTGGCCTGGTCCTTTCCAATTCCTGCCTCTTAGAAGACAGCTGTCATGGAAGAATGCAACTACTTTGAGACTTGCATACAGTCAGTGAGAAGTCCCAGCCATGGGGAGAGGCCCTGGAAAATGAGATGCCACGTAGATAGAGAGAAAGGTCAACAAGCACCAAGGAACGAGAACGTGAGTGAGAATGCCATTATGAAAGCGGATTCTCCAGCCTTAGCTGCCTTGCTTGATCCCACATGAACCCAAGTGAATCAGTCGGCTGAGCCCTTGTCGAATCCTTGGCCCATAAGTTTTTGAGCAAAATAAAATTATTGTTTTAAGCCACTTAGTTTATGAGGTAGTTTGTAACAGCAATAAATATTTGGAATACCGTCACTCTGGACTGGAAGTTGGAAGTTAGAGAGCACTTATAGAAAATAAGGTCTTCATTTTGACCTTTTTTTCTAAATGCGAGGAATAGTAGTGGTCATTCATTAATAATCCACTCACAGGAGTTATAAGATAGCAAACTGACTTCATTTGTCAACTACTGTCGTCTTGATTAATCCATTTGTTTAAAGGCTCTTTGAAGCTTTAATGTTCATATTATCACTGCTTTTCTATCATTCTTAAGATTCTTTGGCAAAGAGTAAACTTGTGAAAAAATAAGCTCATCTACAAGTTAATCCTTTTTTTCCTTCTCCTCCTGTGGTCCTGTTATAGCAAACCCTGATCTCAACTTGGGATATTTTGCAACATTAAAAAAAAGAGATTATTTTATCTTATTCAGCTCTCCACTTCTAATGTCTGAAACATTTCTGCCTGGTGTAAAAGGAATCATATAATTTTTTTTTTTCCATTCTGAGAGCAACTGAGCCATCACTACACCTGTGTGTTTGCTGAGGCGGGAGGGCTCCTAGACTTTCATTTACTAGAGAGATGCCCCACTAGAAGACATCGACACTGGAGGAGGAATGAGAAAATTGGGAATTTAATTCAAAGTTCTACTTAACTGTAGGTACAGCCTTGGGTAAGTGAATAATCCAGTTGGGCTCCAATTTTCTTACTTATTGAAAATGAGGAGCTAGATATGACAGTCTCTAAGTTACCTTCTAACATTGAGAGTCTTTGTGGTTTTGTTACTTGTATTACCACCGTGGTTACACATCTTTTAAAATATGATTTACAGGCGCCACATACAAATATGTGGTGGTTAAGTTTGCACTCTCTGCTTTGGTGGCCCAGGGTTTGCAGGTTCGGATCCCAGGCACGGACCTAGCACGGTTCATCAATCCACACTGTGGAGGCATCCCACATAAAATAGAGGAAGATGGGCACAGATGATAACTCAGGGCCCATCTCCCTCAAGCAAAAAGAGGAAGATTGGCAACAGATGTGAGCTCAGGGCCAATCTTCCTCACAAAAAACAAAACAAAATGAAAAAAATATGATTTACATTTATGTAAGACTTAAATATGGAGCCTCTGGATTATTTCTGTGTTGATTATCATTGGACACATACTTTCTCTTCATCATTAAAAGAAAAAAACCCATTTGTCTTAACCTATTTTCAAACTAGTTTAAGATTTAAAGTGTTTACAGCAATCAAGTTAAATTGCACTGGAAAAATTTGTCAAGGACACAACCTGCCCCGATGAGCTGTTCATTTGCATCTACAGGGAAACCCAATTATAACAGCTATTTTAAAAAACTGACACCACTGGAGACTGAGCAGAGCGCCCCTGTAGTGGAGCATGCGGGTGACAGTGCGTCCTATAAAACTGACCTAGACAGGAACGTGTGTGTGGTGCGCTCACCCACATTCTGTTATTCTCCTGTAAAATTCTATGTTTGATCTAAAATATTGTTGCTGATATTTATGAAAAATGAGGCGATCATTAATCACTACCCTAATTTTAATAATTATGTGCCTCGGGTGAAGTGAGGTGCTCAAATTGTATCTCATGGGTTCCAAAAGCTCTCTTTTTAGGTTGGATACAGTAAATTTTGCAGTAGAATACCTCTTTGGTAAACCTTATATAAGACTGGCATAAAGTGGCAGAAGCAGGTCCCTCCCTAGTCTATTGTTGCAGCTGCTGCTTGACAATCCATCTCATTGAAACATTTATTGAGCCTGCCCCAATCCAGGGCGGAACACACAGCATATTTACGTGAGAAACACAGGTCCTTCTCTTGATGTAAAGGCTGTTGAGGGAGGTGGCATGAGTCCTGGAGCCTGGTCTTCCTTAAGCTACTAACTAGTTGTGGAATCTTGGGAACAATCTCTAATCTTTCTGAGTCTCGTTCCCTCGTTTGTTAAATGGAATGGATTTCAAAAATCTTTTCTTTGAGGCCTCTTTCTAATGTGAGACTTTTATGAAGATGAGGTCTTTTTCCCTTTACTATTTGGGCAAGATGCCTCCCCACTGCCCTCTTCTTGCTTCTCGCTTCCTCCCAGGACTTCTGAATAAAGCACTGTTAATGGTGACAGAGTAACTAATGCCTCTGTCCACTCTGTCACCATCATCATTCTCCCAGACTGTTGATATAGCCTCTTAACCATATCTCTTCACATCCATTGTCTGTTTAGCTCCCCTTCAGTAGTTCTTTATAAAGAATACTCTTAAAACAAAACCCCACCAAATTTATCATTTCACTTTTATCTTTATAATTATGATCTTCTTTTGGTGATGAAGATTGGCGCTGATCTAACGTCTACTGCCAATCTTCCCCCCCCTTTTTTTTCCCTCCCCAAAGCCCCAGTGCATAGTTGTGGCTCCTAGCTGTAAGTCATTCTAGTTCTTCTGTGTGGGACGCTGCCACAGCATGGCTGGAAGAGCAGTGCTAGGTCTCTGCCCAGGATCCCAACTGGCGAAACCTGGGCTGCCGAAATGGAGTGCGTGAACTTAACAACTTGACCACAGGCCGGCCCCTCACTTCTCTCTTTAAACCACTAAGTGGCTTTACATGGATTTTTGGTCTGAACCCCAAATCCTGGGATGTCTTACTGGCCTCTCTGCTCTTTAGTCCCTACTACACCTCTGGACTCTCTCCTTCTGCCACCCTCTCCTTTAATTTGCTGCAGCCAGTAGTTGTCCCACAGGACACTGAGGTGGTGGCTCAGTGAAAATGAGTACTTTGTTTTGGTTTAAATTTGCTGCAGTAAGCACAAAGAATATACATTTATCGAATCACACCTGGTGAAATCTGGCTGAAGGATGTTGCTGGGTGTGGTTTCTTCAGTCTCTCCAGTTCTTCACGGGAGATGTGCTTGGTTTCATGGTGATGGAATTTTTCCTGTCCAGGGTGAGGACTGGCTTCTTCTATCTCCAAACAGCCTCCCTGAAACTCCAAAGTATGTTACATGGTTGCAAAATCTGCCTTTTTCTGGCCATATCACCTGGTTTTAACATCCTGGTTTTGGGTACATATTCTTCATAAGCTAACAGGGCCATCTTGCTACGTGGTTCACAAGTTATATAATCAGGATTAGCTGTCAGACCTGGGTACCTGCATGGGACAATGACCATCTATGGACAGGCACACTTGGTGATACTTTAAGGCTTAGGAAGGATCACTGCTGCAGGCCTGGCTAGGGGCTACCAGTCAACCACATGGGTCTTGTCTCAGTTCTGCAACGCCACGTTCCTTCCCACCAGAGGGCATTCACCTATGCTGGTGCTTCTGCTTCGATCATTCTTCCCAAACCCCACCTTACACCTTTCTTTCCTCTTAGAAAATTCCTACTCATCATTCAAATCTTCCTAATATTCAAGTCACTTCCTCTCAGAAACTTGTCCTGTTCTTTCAGACTAAGGTGGGTGACCCTGTTTTCTGCTTCCATATACCCTTAACATCCCCTACAGATAGAGTCATTACACTCTTAGTTCAATGACCATCCCACTTTTAGACTGTAAGCTCTTTAAAGGCAAAGATTATCTAATTCTCATGCTAAAGCCCCAACATCTAGCAGGGAGCCTGGCTTTTAGTAATCAGTCACCCAATAAAATATTTGAATAAAGGAGTGAATGAATAATTGAAGAGGAAGTCATAGATGAGAGGAAGGAGAGGCTCACAAGGAGGGAGAGCAAGTACTTCCTGCTGATGCTGAGGTTGGAACTATAAAGAACTGGGAGAGAAAAATGAAAAAGGCCTCCTGCCTGGCCCGTGAGCCTGACTGAAGCTTCTAAGGAGGTGTAACTGTTAGAAAGAGTCCCTCTGGGTTTCCCATGGAAAAGAAACAACATAGAATAAGACTTATGCAGAATACCCTGCAATTCAGGAAAAGGCACTAGAGGAGAGCAGTCCTGGGACCTAGAAGTGGATTTGAGCCCAACTCTGTGTACATTCCAACAAATACTAGGGCTTTTTTATGTGAACTTTGAGAAACTGTTCTCCCTTTGTTTGCTATCTTTTGTTCATATTTGTTTCCCCATTATACATATAACAAATGTATAAAAAAAAGGAAGAAAAAGAAGAATCCTTAGAGAACCTCAAGAAGGCTATGTGTTTGCTTATAAGATAGGCAAGCACTGTAAGTTTTCATTCTCACTGGGTCAGAGAAGGGAGACCACCATGCTCAGAAGAAATGACTTCTTGAAATAGGAAATGAAACAAAGGATTTATCCAGGAAGAGAGATAGGAAGAAAAGGAGTGGACAAAAGCTGCTCTGAGACTGTCATCCCATAGGCCTATCAGGCATCCCTTTCTCCTACCTACTCCTGATCAACAATATTCCTCTCCTCATCTCTTTTGATCCTCTCTAATTACTTGTGGGCCTCTTTCTTTCAGACTAGCACCTTTGCTCTAGCACATAGGATCCATTTACAGGGCCTACAAGCTTTGATGCACTGAGAGCATCATTCATATAACAGGCAACCCAAGCAGATGTGACTACGTATGCCCTGGAGGGCATGAGCAGATGTGGTTAGTTTCCATGGGCTAACTGTTGTAACAAACAACACCACAATCTCAGTGACAAAACCCTCTTGACAAAAAGTAACTCAGGTCCAGTGAGGGTCAACAGAGGAGGGAATGGAAAGAAGAAGGACTCTGCTCTGCACGATGATTAAGGAACTCAGGCTTTCCCTGACCTGTTGCTCCTCTACCTACTTGGTTATGTCTTTTGGTGTGCTCAGCCACTAGATGCGTAAAGAGAAAAGATCACTCATGGGAGGGTTATATTGGCTAGGCATGACAGTGGCATACACTTCCACCCACATTCCAGGGGTTAGAACTAAGTCATGTGGCTGCACCCAACTGCAAGGGTGACTGGAAAATATGGTTGTACTAGTTTCCTAGGGTTACCATAGCGAAGTACCTCAGACTGGGTGGCTTAAAATGACAGAACTTCATTCTCTCACAGTTTGGGAGGGTAGAAGCCTGAAATCAAGAGGTCGTCAGGGCCATGCTCCTTCTGAAGGCTGTAGCGAAGGATCCTTCCTTACCTCTGCCCAGCTTCTGGTGGTTGCTGGCAACTGGTGTTCTTGGCTTGCAGTTACTTTGCTCCAATTCCTGCCTCTGTCTTCATATGGCTGTCTTCCCTCTGTGTCTCTGTACCCAAATTTTCCTTTTTTTATAACGGTACCAGTCATTGGATTCAGGCCCACCTTAATCCATTATGATCTTATCTTAACATGATTACATCTGCAAAGGCCCTGTTCCCAAATAAGATCACACACACAGGTACTGGGGGGGCAGGATGGGACAAACATATCTTTTGGGAGGACACAGTTCAACCCATGATAGTGGTCTACCTGACCAAGAGGAAAAGAGAAATGGTTTGGTGAACCGCTGATCAATCTCTGCCTAGTTGTTAAGATTCTCTACCACAAGTAAGAGTGAGTTGGGAAGACTTTTGAGGGCTTTAGAGAACTGAACCTTTATTTATAACATTGTTTCTGTGAAAAATGTATTTTTAACACCAGACAATTCTGACTAACTTTTGGAAGACAACCTATCTCTAAGATCATAATTGCTATACTTCAAGGAACTTTATCCTACTCAAATAATGTTACAATTTTTTTAAAGGTATTATGTGTCAGATTTTGTAATACTATTAACTCTAATGGTTTAATAAAAAAGAATAGGCATGTTAAAATTAATATAATCACCTCTAAAACCGCAGGCCTGTAAAATATGCTTAACATAAAACCAGTAAAGATTTACTTTTTCTACTTGGGTCCCTGTTGTCTATCTGTGGTTTCTGCTCTTGGCATTTCCCATCTTAGTGTTTGGCCATCTTACCATACTTTATGAGGTGGCTGCTCTTCACTGAAGCCAGCCACGACTTATTGAAAGAACAGTGGCCTTAGAATAAAAAGAGCTTTAGCTCTGTAACTTACTCACTTTGTTATCTTGGGCAAGTCACCCAAACTGCTTTTTACTTCAGGTTTTTCACCTATACTATGATTGATATTAACCTTTTCCCTGTGTGATTGTGAGAATCCCACAAAATCACTTAATATTTGAGTGTCTGTCATTATAAGTGCTTGGGATGTGTAAGTGAGAACAAAGATCTCAGTCTTCATGGAGCTTCCATTCTAGGAGCTAAAAATGATATAAATTATAAAATGCTTTACAAATGTAAGGTATTATCATCATTGCTATCATATCTGCAGCAACTCCAGTTTCTCAAATGCCTTTAAAAAGTCCTATTTGAGGGGCTCGCCCTGTGGCCGAGTGGTTAAGTTCCTGCGCTCCACTGCAGGCGGCCCAGTGTTTCATTGGTTCAAATCCTGGGCAAGGACATGGCACTGCTCATCAAGCCACGCTGAGGCAGCATCCCACATGCCACAACTAGAAGGACGCACAATGAAGAATGTACAACTATGTACTGGGGGGCTTTGGGGGAAAAAAATAAAATCTTTAAAAAAAAAAAAAAGTCCTGTTTGAAATTATGCATACCTCCTAGATGTCAGGAAGTACACAAAATAAAAGAAAATCTAAGAAATGAAATATTTACCCATTAGAAATTTAACTGTAAATATAAACTCATGGTAAATATTGAAAAGGTTTGTGTATTGCATTCAAATTGGCCCCTATGCTATGCCATGCAATGTGTTAGGCTCCATGTGGGATGCAAAGATAGACATTAATCTGGCCCTCAGGGAGCTTAGAGTCCAGTTGGGCACATGCCCACTAAAAACTGCACTATGAGGATAGCAAGTGAAGAGTGCCCAGCAGACAGGCATGGAGGAATAGATTGAAAGCTTCATAAGAGGAACCCAAACATTTAGAACACCATCACATCTTGTGGACATTCTCTATATGTAGAATATTTACCTTCTAACACTGTAATGGACATAGTACTACTGGCACCTGGCTAATTCATCGACTTGCTGAGATTGTATTTTACACTTTGATTATAGACGTTGATATCCATGGTGTGCTGGTATAGTATTTGTGCAGTACTTCCGCTCTATAAAGGATGTATATTGAATAGAAGTTTAAATCGTATTTCAGAACAACACCAAACAACCAGGAGATTAGAGTTCATTGTCAAAATTAGACACCTAAACCTGAATATTTAGGGCCATCTACTATATATGTAGACGTTGACAGAGAAGGGAGTGTTACCAGAGGCAGTCTGAACATAATCAGAAGGTATGGATTCATAAAGTACATTTGTTTGCAATTTACATTGCAGAGGTCATGTAAGAAATGCTTAGGTTCCTAGCTGGGCCACCAAACCCATGGATTGAAAAGCACATTCTGACATCTAAGGAGAATGAAGGGTGTTGGTAACACAGCTCTCCTATAGAAACCAGTTGCTAGAAAAGTTTTCCTTTTTCCTTCTTTTCCCCTTTTGGTGGTATCATAGTTTCCTCACTATGTTTGCCAAAAAGTTCCCATCTCAGCACCTTTGAACTGCTATTCTCTTTGCCTAGAATATTCTGTCTCCAGACAATTGCTTGGCTTGGTCCCTCACTTCATTCAAGTTTCTAGAGAGCATTCCTCAGCACCTTATCTGAAATAGCATCTGTCTCCCATCACTCCTTATCCTACTTTTTGTCCCCGTAGCACTTAGCACAATTATTGTGTTTACTGCCTAGTTCCCCTGTTAGACTATTAGCACCATGACTGCAAAAACATTGCCTGTTTTGTTCACCATTATGTCCCTGGTGGTTAGGTCAATGTATCCCTAATGCTTAGTTCCTGGCACATGATAGGCATTCAATGAATATTTGTAGAGTAAATGAATACAGTTTCCAGGCTGAGGCTGCACCTAAGAAAGGACCAGTATGCAGGGCACAATGGAGACAGGAGAGAGAATAAGTGAGGGGGTGGGTGAGAGGACAGCGGAGGAGAGGGAGGATATCATGGGGGATCTGAGTGAGGGGATGGATGAGAGGACAGCAGAGGAGAGGGAGGATATCATGGGGGATCTGAGTGAGGGGGTGGGTGAGGGGACAGCGGAGGAGAGGGAGGATATCATGGGGGATCTGAGTGAGGGGGTGGGTGAGGGGACAGTGGAGGAGAGGGAGGATATCATGGGGGATCTGAGTGAGGGGATGGGTGAGGGGACAGCGGAGGATATCATGGGGGATCTGAGTGAGGGGTGGGTGAGGGGACAGCGGAGGAGAGGGAGGATATCATGGGGGACTTGGATGAGGGTTCTGACAACAGTGGGAGTTGGGCTTCTAGAGGGTTTTGTAGAGGTTCCTGGAGGGTTTTGTTTTGCAGAAAGGGGCCTATTGCCTCTGTCCTGGCTGTGGGATCTGAGGCATCACTGGTGGGATGTGTCTGCTCCAGCAGAGGGAGGGAGGGAGGGGCAGCAAGACGAGGTGCCTCTGGATGAGGATGTGGCAAAGATCTTAGGGATGTTAAGGCAGAGAGAGAACAATCCCAACAGCAGTGGGAGAGAAGGTGAATTTTTCTTGCTGTGTTTACTGGAAAGATGAGCTCCAATTTTGGTAGAGGTTTTCTTGTAAGAAACATTTTTAAAGTAGATTTTCCAGGTTGAAAATTACCTATATTTGTGGGGTTTTTTAAAGAGGGTTTTGTTTTGTTTTATTTTTTGAACTGGAAGATTAGCCCTGAGCTAATATCTGTTGCCAATCTTCCTCTTTTTTTTCCCCCCAAAGCTTAGTACATAGTTGTCTATCCTACTTGTAGGTCCTTCTAGTTCTGCTATGTGGGATGCCACCTCAGCATGGCTTGACGACGGGTGCTAAGTCTGCGCCCAGGATCCAAACTGGCCACCAAAATGGAATGTGCAAACTTAACCACAACGCCACCAGGCCAGCCCCTATATTTGTAGAAATAATGATAGGTTAGCAATAGCAATAACACATTCACATAGGCACCCTCAATTTTCAAAGAATATTTTATACATTACCTCCTTGGTTCCATCCTAACTCTATTTTTACATCTAAGTATTCTGTGTATTATACTTCGAGTTTGTTTTCTAGGAAGAGGGCTGAATGTTTTACGTGTGCATATGTGTATTTGTACAAAACATATTGGGTTCTGGTTGCATTCACATTTTAATTTGTTTTAATATACAAATATGGCCACCTTGATCTAATAGATGAAATTGGGTTTCTTCTTATAAAAACAAGCCCTATTTTCTTTTCCTATCAAGAATAATTCTGGAACTTTATATTATAAGCTCCTTGAGACCAGGGGTTCTGTTTTATTCATCAGCCAACAACGAAAATTAGATTAAGAAGATTTCTAAGGTCAGTTATGAAATGTTTTAATTCCATAACTTTCCTATATTTGTATTACCCATAGTGTCTAACTTAAATATTCAGCAACCTTGCTTAACTGCCTTTAATGTGCCGGGCATCATGCTTGGTTCTGGGAATCTCCACCTACCCAAACACACGGATGCACATGCGCACACACACACACACACACGCACACTACCCCTGGCCTTCAGAAGCTCCTGGCCTGTCAAAAAGAGACCGTTGGGTGAATGTGGCATTGTGATGGTGTTCAGGTGCTCTGTCAGAAGCTACAGTGGAAAGAGGGGCACAGAGGAGGGAGTGGTCTGTGTCACCTGGTCGCAGGGAAACCTGTTCTCAAGGCTTTGTGACAGAAGTTATCCTTAAACTGAGTTTTGAAGGATTATCTTTCCAAGTCATGTGAATAAGATCTTAAAAATGTAACTTTCTGACATTCACTTTAGGACATTAATAGCTGTTCCGTTTCCTTGAGTGGCCTCTTCACCGACTGAGATGTACCTCTTCAGGTTCAGAAACACATTCAAGAATGTTTTCGTTTTCTTAGTATGCATTGTGTCTGTTCTGTGTTGAAGTACCTGAGGAGGAAAATTAAGCCCAGGTTTTGTGTGTGGGTTGAGAGCTGATCGAATTGAGGGTGTGTCGGAAACCAACCAGCAGTGTCCCCAAATCATTCGAGTCCTCGGCATTCTTTTTTCAAGGCTTTCTTCATTGTAACCGGTCCCTGATGGTAATTGGTTGAATCAGATTTAACAATGCAGTCAGATAAACAGTTGTGGCAGCTGCTGCCATGGCAACGTCACCGTCCTTACCCTCCCAGTGCGCGCCCCTTCCCCACCCCTCCTCCTCCTCCTGCTTTCCTCCAGTAAGTGCACACTCGCTAGTGGTCTGTACAGGCGGCGGGGTTTAATGGCACAGCTATTTTCTTTCCAAACTGTTCAAAATGATGAACGAAGATGCAGCTCAGAAAAGCAACAGTGGAGAGAAGTTCAACGGCAGTAGTCAGAGAAGAAAAAGACCCAAAAAGGTAAATCACCGGAATTAGGAATGTCTGTATATAGATGTGTGTGTGTGTGAGTGTGTAATATCGGTGAGGCTATAGAAACTGTGGAGTGTTTGAGTAACTATAGACTATAGCAGTGCCAAGCACTGCTTTTTAAAGAGGCAGGTGCCAACGGCTGCTTTCTGAGACTAGGAAAGGAACCCGTTCATGATGGATACACTGCCTGGAGCATGGTGAAGTGAACAGAGATGAGGTGTGTTTGGCATGTGGGTTACTGAGGATTGTGGCCACTGATGGATGCTTCTGGTGTTAACCGGGTACAGAGAGAGTCATTTTATTTTTAGAATGTGTGACTTTAAAAGGAAGTGCTAAGCAAGGTGAATCGTGAAGTAAAAGGAAGATTTTTGGCCAGATGTTTTTGCTCGGTGATGATCTTGAGATGGCTAGACAGCAAATGCCTTCTGATTCCACGCTAAGTGTATTCTTCCTAAGGAGAAAAGCTTGTTGTGACAGGAGAAATATGATCCCCAGCGTGATATTTCTTTGGCTTGCCTACCTCCTCTACGGTTTTCCCAGACATTGTGGTGGCTCTTTCATTGATTAAGATAAACAGCTAAGGATATTATGGGGCGGGGGTGTGGGCGCACAAAGCAGGCGCAGAATCTCTTACCCTGGCACACAGGCCCACACCGCTGATTTTCATGGAAGTGATACCAGGGAGAAACAGTGGGAAAAGATGCAAACTATTCGGCCCCACCCAATGCCAGCACTTCTTTCTTTATGGCCTGATTCCTTCTGGTAAACTGTTGCAGCCTCACAGAGCTCTTTGAGCCCCACCTCTGAAAGAGATGCCTTTTAAATATATTTTCCTAAAATCTGTTTATTTCCTGAAGCAATAATATGGTCAGGATATAGGATATAATTCTAATGTAAATGGTTCCAATGTTTGGTTTTGGAGTTTAAATGAGCAGATTAAAGAAATAATTATCACGAATAAACGAGTATTTTTAATTTTGATAATGTTGAAATTGCATTGTGTTTCAAAATTACAAATCTCTGGTGTACTAAACATCTGATAATAGAAAAAATTCAAAACAGTTTGAATCCTCTGATATTTAAAAGATCATTGTGTTAGCAAACAAGAGATTAGTATATTTGTATGGTGCCATGTAATTTGATAAAAATAAGCCTGCCCACAGATGACAATTTTTTAATAATAGCCTGGAGATAGTGATGCAATCTGATAAAGGCAAAGGATAATTCAGGGCAGGTCGGAACACTGGTAGAATGTCCTTTTGTACCTGAGGCTTCTGAATACCCCAGACCTCAAGGGCATTTTTATAGTGTCAGTTAATTGATAAACATTTTTTAAAAAAGAAAAAGCAAACAGAAAAGAGAAACAGAGCAAGAGATAGGAAAAAGAAAGAAAGAAAAAAGGAATTTTTGCTTGAATTCATAGTGTCATTTGAAAATCCTCTTAATTTCTCCCTGAAGTCCCTGTGTTGCGTTAGAAACAATATACTCAGAAGCACTCCAAGGGTGGTGAATGATCTCAAGGAGATTTTAAGCTCTGAGTGATGAGACTAAATTCACATGACCAAAGCCATCTTAAAGTATTTGAGGGGGTAAAGAAGACGAAATCATCATATGTAATAACTATAATATTTTTTAAGCTCCATTTTCTCAAACATACTTATTTTAGGAATAAATTCTTTTCCAAACTCTTAGTCAGAATGATAGCAATTAATAGCAAGTTTTGAATGTTTGTGTGTTGGTGGACATGTTCAGAGGCACATATTAAGTGAGCTGTTAAGACACAGTGAATATTGAGTGGTTAAAAGTAATTTTACCTAAAAGGAAAACACACACACACACACACACACACACACACACACACAAACATCCTTCAGCTTGTCAAGTCAGACATAGGTGGGTTTGAGTCTGAGCTCTAGCCATTAATATTGCGTGTTTGGAGTATGTATCATTTAATATCTCTGATCCAGGTCGTCATCTGCAAAACGTGAATAAATGCATATACCTTTGGTATTTTTGTCAGGATTAAAAATAATGTGTATAAAAATCTTTGAGCAGTATTAAATATATAGTTGATGGCAATAACTTCTAGATGTTATTACTGTTCCCTTAAGTGGAAATTATTTGTTGTAATAAGCCCTGTGGAAAGAAAGTCTGTTTATATTTTTGGGAGAGGCAGAATATAATATTGGTACTTTGCAGAGGCTAGTAGTCATTTTTCAAAATGTCAAAAGTTATATGCTATAATTGGAAACTTTTTGTTTCGTACAAATTATTGAGATTTACGTAAACGTACCTTAGGTCTTTAAATTGCCGCTTCACATCTTTTTGCATAGCAGGCAACTTAAATTTTCATATTTAGAAACTAGCCCATTAAATGTGCTTTGATGAGGATATAATAGTCAAGAGATAAACATCCCTAATAGGCCTAAAATCTGAGAAAAGCAAGAATTGGAGCAAAATCAACACCGCGTCACTTCAATACAGTTGTCTGTTTTTCTACCAGATGTTCGCATTGCATCCACTGCAGGATTCTATATAAGCATCCAGGATTATGGACCACCAGGCTCACTGAGGCCTGGGTGCTGAGCTCACATGCTGAATCATATTCCTTGAAAACACGCCTCTTCCTCTAGTAAATATCTAACAGATGAGCCATAATCCACTTGTTTATTCTATACCTCACAAAAGTAATTCTTCTGGAGGACAGAACTAAAGGATCCTTTGCCACGAAACCCACAATGTGAGAAAAAAGGTTCAGGGAGATTATTTCATATCAGAATTGTAGAGAGTACCTTGGTGATAAAAATCCTTTTAGCTTTTCTTAAGAATGTCTATTCTGGCTTTAGTAATTGAGCTTGCCAATGTCCCACATGCAAAGGCAGCACACACCTGTGGTTGAACATGCTGGGGTTACAACTCACCGCACTGAGGGAGGATGCACATCATGGGGAATCATGTTAAAAAAGATTCATAGGATTTGGGCTTTAGATGAGTAATTTGGGGAAGGGTCTGAGAAAGTGGGGGCTCACTGTGGATTGGGTACTGTCAGAAAGTGGAGACGGTTCTCTGATTGTGTTTCCCAATAAATCTTAGCTCTAGGAGGACAGACTGAAGTGTTACTAAAGCTGTAGTCAGTAAAGAAGCGGCAGTCTCTTATTTAGCAGGAGAGGGGGATGTTTGGTATTTTGTGTCTTGGACTATGTTTGTGTTTCGTCTGTGTTCGGATGTGATAAGGGAGTGGTGCTGTTTTTTTGTCCAGCTCCATCACGACCACAGAGTGGCCTGGTCTGATGTTGATGCCCTGCGAAATTGTTTACGTTCAATAGGCGAGCACCAAGGTCTTGCTGATAGTACCAGACCAGCTCCTGCATGTCAGCAGCTGCTTTTCTCTTTCTCAAGCTTGAACACAAAGATACTTTTGGAGAGAGGGAGATTTATTTATTATTGGATGCTCTTTAGTGTCCAATAAAATAAAATAAATCAGATAGTAGCATTGCTGAAGTATTCATAGAAACGTTTTTTATCTAATACTTCAACAAAACAGTTCCTTTAAGGCCAGTTATTTAACACAAACAAATATTGCCCAGGGTGCAGATTTGGGGTTGATGGGGGTTCAGTGGAAATGAGGAAATGGGAACTACTCTGATTTTCAACTGAAATCCTGGACTAAAAGGAAGCAGTGGGACCTATGTGAAATGTATTGATGTAAGGGAGTTTTTAGCCTATTCTATATGCCAGACAACTCTGTAAAAATTCATTATTCCAGACAATACTTTGACAGATTAGATTGAAATAATCCAAGACCATATTAGTGTGCAACACCACATACTTTCCAATTTTGTATCAATGACATAGCAGTGGATTTGTGCTAGAAGAGTACAAGAGCCTTTGATAATTTACATAAATGAAAATGGAAATGCCCAAGCATCAGTCACAGGAGACAGAGCCATCTGAAGCCACTTGGCTTTGTGAGTTCTTTTAAAACAAGTGAACAATTAAAGGGCTTAATAATTGTTTTCCTCATTTGGTGGAATAACTATAAAACTATATAAAGGTTAAAATATAAATACTATTAGTTTCAACAGAATAGTAAGATAAAATGGCTTTGTAGGATACCTTATATTTATTTAAGATGTTTTGATCCTCATGAACATTGCAAAATATTTTGGTTATATATATTTTTATTGCTATTTACTTGCCACTGCCTAAATAGGGAGATGACAGTGATGCCAGATGTGTGATTGAAATGGTGCACCATTGAAATGTGAATGAAAGACATATTAAAAGGTTTATTTTTACAGCAGCCACAGAATGTATGGCTTTTTTAGTGGAATCAGGTAGTAGATCCAACATTTGGATGTTCAAATAGTCTTGCAGTCAAATTAAATTTGAATTTCGTTGGTGTCTTACCTAGTTCAATCAAGTCTGGAAAGTCTTTCAAGATATCCCCATTTCTTCAATTTTCCAAATAACTTATGATTTGCCCTTTTTTTTACATCAATTTATAACCCAAAATAGCATGTGTTGCCTGAAGAGAGCAATTCCTCATCACTGAAGGTATTTAAGATGACCATCTGTCCAATATGATGGAAATTTTTTTATTGGATGGAAAAATCCCTTACAACCTGGTATTCCATGATTTTCTTTCTATGTCTGTCTCTCTATTTCCATCTCTTTCTACTCACCTTGATGATAGTGATTTTTTCACTGCTAATTTCACATGTAGATATTAATCCTAGAATATCTTTTTTAAAACAAAGTGCTGTCTGCTGACCATAATTACCAGAATTACTTGGGTTTCCTCCTAAAAGAACAGAATTCCTGGAACCCACTTCTGACCTGCTCAATCAGTTTTAGGGATTTTTAACAGCTTCCCAACTCTTTGTTACGAACACCGAGTTACTTTAAAAAGAAGAATCTCTAATTTGAATTGAATTTGCTAGATATTACTTGATTCTTACAGTTAACGTTTGTTTACGTCTAGATGGCAATGCAATGACAGAAGACAGCAGAAAGCATTTTTTTCTATCTTACTATTATTCTACATCTAGCCCTAAAATTGCTTCACAAGCACCGTCTCATTTAATCTTCAAAATAACTCTCATTGAGTATTATTATCCCAGTTTCGTAGATGAGGAGCTGGAAAATCAGACACTTTATGTAGGGATGGTGCTAGAGAAATGATAGACATTTTTCCTGCTATTCAACAAATGATACATTTTGAACCATTTCTCCGTGGAAACCAGGGGCCAAGCTATTCCTCTGCGGTCTCTTCCAAAGTTCCTAAGGTACCTACAGCTTCGTCTTCTGCTGAGAGAGCCTCCATATCCCCCTGCCCCCATATTGCTTCCTATCTTTTATCAGTTGATCGCATTCTCCAAAATGCTCACTCTAATCTCTGGGAATAATATGTAAAGGTGATTTCTCTCCTGGCTGTCAATAGTGTTCTTCCAAGCAGGACTCCTCTTTTCCCTCGTTTTGCTTCATTTTGTGACATGTTGGTGTTGATATTTCTTTTAGTCTATACAGACAATGTACTGGACTTTGAAAATTCACCAAAATGAACAGAACAACTAGATACACAAAAATGAACAGAACAACTACATAAGTAGACAAGTATCTTCATGTGGTTTAGGCATATTAAATTAAGACATATCAACATAAAAAGTTGATCCTACTTTCTCAACTTTAGTTCTAAATATTCTGTTGAGAAACTCTGTTAGTATGTTATTCTCAGTAATTGTTCTATGGAAGGTTCTTTTTCATGTACTTTTTTCTGAACGGTTTGACATTTTTTTCCTTCTTGGTAAAGTTTCTACAGAGACAAGTGATTGCATATTGAAATAGAATTAAAATTTTTATCTATACTTGTTACCGTCTAGTCCTGATTCAGAGCATACTAAATGATAAGTATGCCTATGACTTTATTTCTCTCCTGACTGTATTCTGTTCTGATTCCTGTTGGTAGCAGAAACAAAACCACTGCCTATTTTTGTCTCAGTGGGCACTGGAAGGATTCATCACAACAAATAAACTTACCATCTCAATTTCCTTTTACTTAAAAGGGCAGAATTGGGATTGCTACCAAATGAGATGATCTTTTTTGATTAAAAAAAAGTAACTATTTTATACACAAGACTAAATAAACATGATAGGGTATTTCTTTTCTTTGAAATCCATTAATACTGCTAACCCTTTAGGAACGGTCAGTTTTTAAAAACTGGAGAAAAATGGTGAAATATGCTCTAGTTAATGACCCAAATCTAGAGGGTGAGCTTCTACTTGGTTCTCAGCCCTGGTTTTTATTCATGTTTTTCTGTTAACTCAAAGACAACTATCATCTTCTACCCACTAATTTGTGTTTGTGCTCATTAAGACAAAGACTTTGATTTCTAGCATTTGCTTAATGAGCTTCACTTTCTAAGAATCAGCTTGTTTAACTCAATTTAATTTAGGTGTTTCCTCCTAACGCATAGGAACGCTCCTTTAATTGAACAATTCTGTGTTGGTTTGCTGGGTGTACAGCACTGTAATAGCTTCCATGGCATCGCTGGGCTAAAAGTCAATGGTTGATAACTTTACCAAACTTGTAATCTGATTGAGCAGACATTCCTGTCCAAAAACACATAATGAGCAATCCAGAGAAATATTATGACTATTATGTAATGCTCACAAGTATTGTAAATAATAAGTATTATGTTGTGCATTTCCAAAAATAAATTCTAAAGGAGCCTTTAGAAGGGTGAGAGATCAATGTGATTTTATTAAAACATTAAGCCCTACAAGTGAATGAGCTGTAGCCCTGAGCCTTGAATTATGGCTACTACTTGAGTATGAAGGAAAGGAATACACAGGCAACCTGTCTGGCGCGAGCTTAGCTGTATGATTGCAAGTCACATTAAAGATTAGGACACTGTTGAAAGATTTGTTGTAGTTCACAATCATAGACTTTGTGGGTGAACTCCCTGTGACATGTCCTTATGCTCTGAGCCTTGGTCAGTTCTAGACTTACATTTTGGAATCCATCTTGTTTGGAGGACTTATTCTGTGTCCATCTCCTACAGCACATATCTTTTACTTTTATTTTTATTTTTTTTGAGGAAGATTAGCCCTGAGCTAACTGCTGCCAATCCTCCTCTTTTTGCTGAGAAAGATTGGCCCTGAGCTAACATCCATGCCCATCTTGCTCTACTTTATGTGTGGGATGCCTACCACAGCATGGCGTGCCAAGCGGTGCTATGTCCACACCCAGGATCTGAACCAGCAAACCCCGGGCCAACATAGTGGAACATGGGAACTTAACCGCAGTGCCACCGGGCCGGCCCCCAGCACATATCTTCTAAATCACTCATCTTATCTATGAAGCCTTGCCCCATATATATTCGTGTTTATAAATCATTTCTGTAGTCAATAGGAAATTCCAATAAATATGCCTCCAAATTAACAAGGCGTCTTGTCTAGTTAGGGATACTTTTTGAAATTATCCAAATAATCAACCTCTGCTTTTACCTGAAGAGATGCTGATATAGCTAACCCAGGGCTATGATGACCTAGAATACTTATTCAGAAACTCTTAAGCCGCTGTGTAGTAGCTGAAAATGGTTCTTCTCCTTTGGTTATTATTATATCTGGTATATGTTAGCCCACTTTGTGTGCTGGCATCCTTTTGAATTTGCTCCGAGTAGCTAGGTCCTGTTTGATTTTCGGATCCTTGAATGTGAAATTCATGACTTTTCCCTCCTTTCCACTGCTGGTCTGTCCACAGGTTTCTGCACATGGTCTTTGTCCATCTTCACCAGCAGGCAGAGTGACTCATAGCCAATCATTTTACCCTTAGCTGCCTGGACTTTCTACCCATAAAATAAGGACAATTATACTCACTGCCACTTCAGAGAAGACTCAAGGTTAAAGAGAAAGAAGTAACGGGGTGTTTTAGATGTAAAACTATGGAAACAGAAGTAAGTGTTAGGATCTGTGTTGATTTTGGAAGTTTGAAGAAGTTAAAAATGAAAGGTGGGCCATCCTAGAATGTTTTACCAAGTACTAGTAAGCGACACCTTTTTATAAGTGTTTTAATATAATAATGTAATAATTTACTATAATGCTAGTCTTTAACAACAAATATTTCCATGTGACAAACTGAGCCTTTTAAAAACTTATTGAAAACTTCTTTAAAAATCCAAACATAATGAAAATGATATATGAGAAACTTGGTATTTTCTGTGTCAAGATTTCAATTCTCTATTCAAATAATGCTTATCCCTAAAGATTCGTTGTCTCAGGTTTTCTAAGTGTTTGCCCTGAATTCTGAGTGTGGTGGCAGAATGCCTTCCTCTCTCATTTTATAGCACTGTCTCATTGTAATCATTGCACATGAGGGTGGCAACAGAGCTAAAGACCAATATTTTAAAATGAAAACCAGGAAGGAAAAAAACTAGAACACGTGCAGACACTTTGCATTCAATAGTTTAGAGATGCCGTTAGAACTATCCATCCAATTGGCTTATCAAAATTGGTTTGAATATCTGTTTAATTTTCTCACATTCAATCAAACCCGTTTTAGATATGTTTAACCTGGCATCACTGTATAGTATTCTCCGTGTAGTTGACACAGTAAATCATTTCAGTGTCCTCTTAAATCAGTCAAATTCAAAAGACGAGGTCTGCATATGAATTTGATATGTGTATGTTGTTGACATGAACCGTAGTAAATGTATTTAATAATTGTCTATGCAATTTAGGGTTAGTAGGACTTACCACATATCAATTGTGTAGAACAGTTGTTCAAAAGCTCATATTTAAATGCCAATGAATTACTTTATAAATAAAACAGCCTATAGGAATCAGTTCTGTTCTGCCTCTGCATGAGGAGGAGAGGGGTACCATAATGGTGTATTCTTACAGACCATTCCTCTGCCCCAGGACTTCGATGTGGCTGTATGCCACACACCTGTGCATTGCTGGGTCACACAGCATATAATGGGAATGTGTACCTGTGACAGAGGTAAGGCAAATTTGTTACACTCAAGGTTGTGATGATTCTTTTAAATCTCCTGAAGAAAAGCTGATATGCCCTTCAATACGGTTGTCAGCTTCCTGACTTGTGTAGAAAGTCAAGTCCTGCTCTATCCTGATGGTAATGTTGTATCCTGCATAGTACAAGGTGAGGACTCCTTGACATTGAGGAGATGTCACGTAGGTAGCTGCTCTTCCACCCATTTCAGAAGGCATGCAGAAATGTTTGTGGACTCAACAGGATAAAATAGGTTTTCATCTGAGGTTTAACTGCAGAGTAGTTTTTTTGTGTGGATTTCAAGGTCTGATAGTTGTTTGGTAATTTTGAATGCATAAATCTGATATTAGAGTAGAATTTACATTGCAGAGTTTACCCCCTCGTTCTGTCAAAGGGAGCTGGTTCTCCCAAGACAACCTACAGAATGAAATGAAACAAATGACAGGAATAAAGTGAAGTATACGTATAAAATTCTTTTTGTGAATTTTGTATTTGTGCTTTAAGAACTCAGAAATTGGCAACACTTTCCTCATAGCCTATGATTTGTAGTACAGTAGAGACTCTGCAAAACCTCAATGTGAATTACCCGTTTGTTTTCATAATTTTGGACTATTTTGAAAACCACGTTTGAGTAGCATTAATAAAGCATTCCTAAGTAACACATTGCTATGCTCTGCTCTGAGACTCAGAATAAGTCCATGTACTGAGGTTTTAGGATGAGTGTGATTGGGTTTTGGTTTGAATTGCTCAGCTGTTTAGGGCATAGTGCTAATCTAGCCACTACTATTTCACACAAATCAGTTATCTTCATTTAGTCTCTAAGGCATGCACTTCATTCTTAACCTCAGAGAGTAGCTGATCAAAGGGAGACAGGGCAGGAGAATACTGCTAGATGTGTACAAACCCAAATCCATTACCCAGACAAGCATACTATTAAAAAATGGCTATTCTAGAGCCAGCCCTGATGGCCTTGTGTTTAAGTTCAGCACACTCCTCTTCAGTGGCCCAGGTTTGGTTCCCCAGCACGGTACCACACCACTCGTCTGTCAGTAGCCATGATGTGGCAGTGGCTTGCATAGAAGAAATAGAAGGATTTACAACTAAAATATACAACTATGTACTGGGGCCTTGGGGAGAACAAAATAAAAAAGAAGAAGATTGGCAACAGATGTTAGCTCAGGGGGAATCTTTCCAAGCAAAAAGTAAAAATTAAAAAATTAAAAAAATTAAATGACTATTCTATCAACAAATATTTATGCATCAAGATTATCCCCTAATTGCTTATCTCCTCAACATGAAAAGGAATTCTGGTCCTTTGTTGAAGGTCCGTATGAGGAGTAACAATCGTAATATAATGAGAGTAAAATGGAGATCCTTTATGCCTTTATGATGAAGTTTACCTAAATCAAACTTGTTTGAATACATTATGTCTTATCCAATAAGCTGAACAGTTTAATTATAGAATAATTCTTCATTAGGAAAATTAGTTCACCTTATTGGAACAGCATTTTACAATAACAAATAATAAGCAATAGTTTAAAATATTGAGAGCTTATCATATTATGTGTCAGCCATTGTGCTGAGTTCTACATAGATTATCTAATTTTATTTTCAGAATAGTCTGATGAGTTGGTACTATATTATCCCCATATTAAAGATGAGGAGATTGATGTCTAGAGGGATTGAAAAGCTTCCCTGATTGAATCCATATAGCTACTAAATGATGGGCTCTGGATGTTACCCCAGATCAAGTTGACCATTCTGCCTGTCTCCAAACCCCTGTGCTATATATGCTGATAGAAAAAGTTTTAAACAATTAAAATAGGATGAAGAATGAAAGATATAGAGGTTTCTTTATGTCCAAAACTCACTGCACTAATATGCCTTTGCTAACTGGTCAATGAATCTAAAAAGCTATTTTGATTGATTTTTCTTTTCAAATATAGTTCAAAACAGAAGTATAAATCCAAATAGCAAAGTGGTTTTTATGTAGTTGTTGACTACTTAAAATTGTCCAGTGCTTCTGTAATATTCAAGCCAGATGTGAGTTCTCAGTCTGAGCACTGGAACACTGAAGAATGAAGCTTTATGTGTTAGTATTTCCATCTGCTCTTCAACTATTTTTGTCAAATGGCTGTCACCCTTAACATAGCCTCTTCAATATAAGGGGGAATTTGTTAGTAAGTTCACGTTGTTTGTCCTAATTCAAAAGGTCACTAAGTTATCATGTGCTCCATAATCTCATCACACGCAGGGTCCTCTGTCCAGCTGTTAAACAGTCAGTAGGAGAGACTGGACTGTTACATGGCGCGATCAGCCGTAGTCTAGTGGCCCACGTAGGCACCTGCACTGTGAACTATTTGGGGAACGGGTAGCAGGTCTGTTGCATCTGCAAACTTCCCTGTGGCCTGACCCCGAGTGGCTTCCACACCTGATTTGTGAAGGTAGTTCTTGGGCAATAGCAACACGTTATACAGATTTTGGGAACTTACTCTTACTTTGACAGAAGCCTTGATCAGCTAAAGAACTACTGTTGGAACCATTTTCTGAATCACTGGCCAGAGTCCAGTGGAAAAGCGAAGTTCCTCTTCTTATTGCTTCTTTCTGATGATAGTATTAATCGATGATTATTTTTTTAAGAAATCTTATTTTTAATTTATCTCCATGTGAAGACAATTAGTGTAATGGAAGTACTTTTTCCTTTGCAGAGCAATTGATTTTTATTTTCATAAAGGATATTGGGAGGTACTTTTTGTAGGCTGCCTATAGAACATCGTCAAGAGTTTGGGAAAAATTCTGTTTACACATATGCATTTGGATTATTCTGAGGCTCAGATATGACACTATTAGAAATGGTTTAGAAACTTTTGGATTTTTGAAAAAACAGTGATGACCATACTATAACTCATAGCTGCCTGGATATTTGAAGTGTCTTTATTATTACTGTTGTCATAGAAGGTTTTTATAATGAACTATCCTCATTCTGAAAACTTAATACCATGCCATTTGCAGATTTTATATTCTTGTATAAAGCTGGATTATTAATTTTAAAACTATAATTGAATTTCCAAATATTCAAACAGGCTTAGGGTGGGTTTGGCTATTTTTATCTGTGTATCTCATGATCTATGATGGCAGTCTCACATTCCAAGCCAGGAGTCAAGGGTCATGTGGACACTGTCATGGAATGGCCTGATCTATAATTCAAATATCGTGTACATTCCAATTTAGTCCTTGATAATAAAAGTAATATTACTGTGCATTTTGGAATTTTTACTATTTGGAATGTTTCTCAAATTCATGATCAATCATCAATAAGTTTGGATCTTATATTCTTTATATTACTGTCTGTACCACTCTTTGTATATTTGTATATGAATACATATCACCCTTTTATATACCTTTGTTAATGTCCAGAAGAGCCTCATTTTAAGTAGAGATTATTCAATCCTATATGAATTGCAGAAGTGAATAGTTGTGAATAATTCAGTAAGCTGAGAATATGTGGTTCAACATGGAACTCCGAGAATATTTTTGATAGAAATAATTGCATCTCAGGGGTGACTGATACTTAGGCAGATGTGACTGGCTACATCTTTCAATATGCTGAATGTTCTGGGATATGAGAGTGATCCCTTTGCATCCATTCAATTGCAACTGTCTAGAACACATTCATTTACTATTTGTCCAGTAATTTCAAGGCTGTATAGCCAAGCTATTTAAGAATAGGATTAATATTTTGCCTTCTATTTCTACAGTACTAATTTGATTATTTTCCCTAGGCCTACCATGATGATGAGCAATTATGTCTTTTGACCCTAAAGTGACCTTGAGGAAATGAGGTGCTTATACCAATTTCGATAACAGATGACAAGTGTCTGTGTTATAGCTAACCAAAATTCAAATTCTAAAGTGTAATATCTACTTGGAATTTAAGATTATAAAATTGAATGTGAAATTTAGTAAGAACTTATCCAGTGGATTATATATGACTATGTATATATTCATATATATGCATCTGTGCATGCGTATGTATAACAAATATTATCTTTGGAATATTACCAAATAATAGCAAAAAACACCATAAAACTTGCCATGTCTCCTAATTGATAGTATTGGATTATTATTTAGTAAAGGCTTTCAAATCATACCTGCCACTAATATTAGAGATAAGATAGTATTTGATAATAGTCATTATTAAAATAAGTTCTGGAAGAGGTGGATTTCAACATTACTTTCTCAGAAAATGTATTGTAGTTCTTGAGTTCACTTTCTTCCATGTGTCTGGTCAAAGTTTGATTTCTTTCATGGTGCAAATGTGTCTTTTACCATTGTAAAAATAATTGTTTTTGCCACAATCAAAAAACATTGAGAAATAGCATACAACTGAAATCTCCCATTGATGTAAACTACTATGAACGCAATAAAAAGAAAACAAAAACAAACAAAAAAACGTTGTCTGTTTTTGTGTGGCCACTTTCTCAGTTGGAAGAAGAGGGAAAGCTAAACAGACTGATAAATAGTAATATACATCTATGATATTAATTACAGATTATTTTCATTTGCTGGCAGTTATAAGTAGGTATTTTTTCATATTATAGTTTTAAAAATTCTTGAAAATTAACAGTAAATATGGAAAAAAGCTGAATTATGGAAAATGGTATTTTGTCTCATATAAAAATATTACTATATTTTAAAATTATGCAACTGAACTCAATGAAAATGTAAAAGTAAAGCTGTAAAATAAATTTCAGGGCAATTTTGAGTAGACGTTAATTCTTGCTAATTTTCAACTAAATAACATTTGAACTTGTTTAGGTTGCGATGGAAAAAATACATTTCTGCTTCTTTATTTCACTTGATGCCTCAAATGGCACCTTACTTACAGAAAGCTCTCCATTCAGCTGCTTTTAATATAATGTTATTTTATTTTGGGGCTGACCTAAAACAGTTAACTGAAATTTGATTATTTTCATAAACACAAAAGAGTACTTTTTTTCAGTAGGTATGTGCAAATGGCTTTCTTCCCATTGAAAGTCATTTTTGGAACTTTTAGTGATACGATCCAGTTTAAGCTGTGTTGCTTTAGGTGTTAAAGATGTGCATTACTTAACTTAGAGAGATTTTGCCGCATTAATTCTTTAGGAATGTGAAGCCCTTTAGAATTTGATATGACATAAGTGCATTTTGCTGTGAGTCTAACACTAGACAAAGGTCCCTTCCACCTGCCTCATCATCTCTGTGTGCAGATTGAGCTCGCTATGAATGCCGTGTGGCTCATGATCCTGATGTGATCTTGTGCCTCTTTTAGTCATGTCTCCCCTCTGCAGGTGCCAGCTGTTCTGGGAGCATAGACATAACAGCAGGCGGCGCCAGTCAGGATTCAGCTAGCGTTAACCAAGAGGGGCTCTACGTTCCATGGAGGCACATGGCCACCTTTTGTTTTTCCCATGTCAGCAACACTTGTCTCCCCACCTGCCAGCCCAGCTTACGTACCTCACTCTAAGAGCTCAACTTGTGCTGGTGTACCTTGCTGCAGAGTACGAACCCATCATTTTGAGGAAATCCAAACTAATGTGAAAACTTTTGAGAAGTAAACTAACTTTTATTTATGATTTAAGTCATGAATTGTAATTAATTTTCTTGTGCATCTGTAGAACCTCTAGCAAATACAAAATTTAGAATTGAAATTTAAACAAATATAGTACCTCTCAAATTCTACAGAAACATACCAATAACACCTATCCTGTGTATATAATAAAGGTAATGTTTTTTTAATTGCAAAATCAATATATATCTGAGGGCTCTCCCTCCCTCTCTCTCTTTGTGTGTGTGTGTGTGTGTGTGTGTGTTTATGTGCATGCATGCAGGTGACTTTAATGTGTGATTCATACTAGTTTTCTTTGAGAGCATAAACTTTTAGAGATGCAAGTAGCTTAAAGTAGAGCTGAGATTAGCTGAAAATTTCCAAATCCAAATGTCTTTTTTTTATATGAGAAAACTGAGACCCAGAGAAGTCAAGCACATTGGCCAAAAGCATGTAAACATGAGTCTAGACTGCGTGTCTCCTGACTCCTAGGACACTGATCTTCCTATTGCTTAGAGGCCATCTTAAAGAGCGATCAAAGCCTAGCCATGAGAAAGAGCATGTAAGTGCTGATTGTGAGAGAGGTACAGCTTTCGAAATGCCCCTTATCTGCTGGATGAAGGAGAGGCAGTGCAGGTTGACAGTGAGGACAAGCCATGTTTCTAACACCAAGTGATATACCAAGTTTTCATCTGCAAGGTTATTAGCAAAAGCTAATTTCCTTTTATTTACTAATCAAATGCTTCATGAGAATTTGTCATATTGGTGCTACCAAACCAGTAGGTGTCTTTCAGCTGTGATTTGTGAAAAGAGGGCTGCTTTGCTATAGTCATTACCCTGCAGTCCACCTGGGTTCCAGTATATATTTTATGATACCTTAAGGCCTTTTTAAATTAGGACTTTAAAACCAACTAAAAAGGTAACTGAAATCAAAACATTATTAGGAAACTGTATATGGATTTGTGGAATCGTTAACACACATTAGTCTCATAGAGTTGCTTGGTTCTGCGTAGTCTGTGTATTGCTTCAAGTGTTAGTCCCTTTCTACCTTGATTCACGTTGGCTCCCCCCAACACACCCACAGTCACACGTACATGCACACACACACACACACGCAGGCATATGCACTTAGGCCTATTACGGTTTTTGTAAGCTGACTGCAGGGGCTCCTGGACTCATTCTGTAAGTGCTTAAAGTTCACTTACTGTGGTACTCTTATTAGGAAGATGTCTTGGTTACTGGTGGGGATGCCCTTTGTTCATCCACATATTCATTAAGTCTGCACTCAGTACACATTTATTGAATGCTTCTTAATGGCTGGACACTGTGTTGTGCAAAATACAAAATCTAAAAATTAGGGAGGCGTATTCTGTGCCCTGCTGTAGAAGCAGAGAATATGCATAATCTGCCATAGGAGCACAGACTATACATCGCCTACTATGGGAGCACAGAATATACACAGCCTGCACACAGGTAATATCTAGTCTACTACAGGAGCACGGACTATACATCACCTGCTATGGGAGTAGAGAATAGGCATAGCCTGCCATAGGAGCACAGCCTATGCATAGCCTGCTGTAGGAGCACAGACCATACATCACCTATTACAGGACACAGAATATACATAGCCTACTGTATGAGCACAGAATATACATCATCTACTATAGGAGGACAGAATATACAGAGCCTGCTATAGGAGCACAGAATTTTCCCGGCCTGCTTTAGGAGCACAGGAGGCCCTGTGAGGAAGGGGAAGAGTCTAGCAAGAACTGCTGCAAGCTCTGACGGCTGAGCTACTGTAAGCGATGATGACTGAGCTGAGCTTTAAAGGCAAGTAGGAGGGGGCCAGGCATAGGTGTGACAGAAGCATTTCCGACAGAAGGTAGAGCATGAGCCATGTCATGGGGAAACGAAAACAGTCCTGCACACCCAGGGAAGGAGGGCAGAGTAGGGTAGAAGGTGGAGTCTGGAACCGGGCCACATGCTCTGACACACGCGAGGCATGTAACTGGGCAGGGACCTTAGCTTCTCTGCATCTCAGTTTCCTCATCTGTAAAAATTGAGATAATTATAGGACCTACCTAATAGGGTTTCTGTGAGAATTATGTGAGTTAGTGTATGTAAAGTGCTTAGAATAGGGCTTGGCAGTAGTGAGTGAGCACTATGTAAATTTTCTGTTGCTAGATTATAAAGTGAAAAGTAAGTAGGACATGCGATAAATGAGGCTGAAGGCGTGGGCAGGAGTAAGATTATTGTTCCTCATGTTGATGAGCTTGGACTTTATGCTGGGTAGCTAAAGAGGAGACTTTGAAAGGCTTTAAGCAGTGGGGTGACATGCCAGATTTATTTTTTCCATCCCTGTGGAGAATGTAGAGGATGAGAAAGTCTTGAGACAGATTTTATGTAGGGAGCTATAATGCTGGGGAGATAGGATATGGGAATGAACTAAGATGTAGTGGTAGGCGTGGAAAGGAAGGGACAGACAAAGGTAGGTTAGTCTGATTAAGCCATTGAGTGGACAAGGGGGTGAGGTGGAGTGTAGGGGAACCAGAAGCAAAAATGACTCTTAGGTGTCCAACTCTGGTGATTTGGTGGCTGGCGGTACTAGCAACTGACAGAGCCAAAAGTACAGGAGGAGCAGTTCAGAGGGAAGCGTCCTGGGCTCCAATTTTCACATATAGGGCTTGAGGTTTGTATTACACATGCAGATAGAAAAGTCCAGCAAGCATTTGAAGTGTGACACTTAGCGGAAAGGTGGGGACAGATAGAATTTTAGGAACCATAAGATAGAGAGGTTGAAATCGTGAGAAGTGATGAAGTCACTCATAGGTGGGGGACAGAGTCCTGGAGTGACACCTCTAGTTACTGGGAAGGCTGAGAAAGAGATTCTCAGGGTGGAGACAATAAAAGGAGGTGGAGGAGCTCCTAGGAGAACTGGGTTTGATTTCTCCACATCTGAATGCCAGGCTTAGATTCTAACAAGTGTGCCTCTGAGGCTGCGCTTTCCATATGGTGGCCCCAGGCATGAGTCTGTTGGTGCCTGATTGTCCAAGACTCCACCCAGCCTTCACGACCATGGTGAGAATAAGTTAACAGTGACATGTTTCTCTCTGGTCAGGTGGACCACACTTGTTCTCCTCTCTGTACTGGTCACACGATCACTGTGTCTCTGGGCCACTCAGGCCAGTTGATTTTCTAAGCATGCTGTTATAAGTCTATTTAATTCCTGGGGCAAATACAAATTAAAGAGATCATTTGAGCAATTATTCCCAAAGAAAACCAGAACAAATTCTCTCTCTCTCTCTCTATCGCATTTTTATTTCTTTTTCTTCAAACAGTTTTCCCTGAAGTGTTGGAAAGATGTGAACTTTATAGCCACATCTCTGCAACAAAAACAAATCTGCTAATAATTGCCTGTGAATGGCAATTAAAAAGTCTTTAAGCGTTTCCTGCCCTTATGTGTGAATTTCACCTACACAGTGAAAGAATTGTAAAGATATACAAAAATCGAGGCAGTAAGTTATGTCTATACTGGATGTGTTGTATATAAGTGATGCTGGAAATTGTTATGAGAATATTTACTTTGCTATTTTTAAATACTTTGCATTCTGGAGGTCTCTGGAAGTCCTTTAAATTTATGTTACCCTTGTTTGCTTCTACCATTTGATATATTGTCAATCACATAAATAGGCATCTCATAAAAACTTTGGGTAATTTCAATTTTGTAACATTAGATGAAAAGCAAATAAAAATATATAACACTTTTAGGAATGGATTAGAAAAGTGCCTAGTGGAGCACCTAAATGTATTTTACAGATTTCAGAAATAGAGTGTGATGTCACATGAGGATAAAGAGAATGGTCAGAAATGCCTCATATGATTGTATATTTGTATTATAGACAGAATAATGACATGGTTAAGAGTAAAAAATTGTAGATAATTTTATAATAAATAAATAATAAACTATCAGTTTAGCTTTAGGGAAATACTAAGAAGGTATAAAATTAAGTAAGGGATGTCAGACTCAACAGATTAAAAAAATTGGAAATTAAGATCAAAGTCCTGGAAGTAATAAGTGATGTAAGCAGATCACAGAAGAGACTGTAAAACAAGGAGTGGAGAGACCACTGCTGGGGCATGTAATCAGCGAGGAGAGGAGAATGAGCAAGGTCAGGGAGAAATGAAGAAAAGAACATTTATGCCCTAATTAGCCAGCAATTTGTTATAAAACAGCCTTGCCACCTGGAGAGCAGAATTTAAAAATTTATTGGCACAAACCATCAAATGAGCCAAATTAGAGCAGGCCGTCTTCCAGGTCTCCAGCACAGGCTGCAGTGGACAATTAGCAGTAGCAACACGCCTCATGAAGACTGAGAGAGAAGAAAGAGTGCTTTAGTAAAGTAAGGGATAATACTCATCATCAAAGAAGATCAGCACAAGTTCACGAGACTTACATATTGGAATCAGTCTTTTTTTTTTTTTTTAAAGATTTTATATTTTTTTCTTTTTCTACCCAAAGCCCCCGGGTACATAGTTGTATATTCTTCATTATGGGTCCTTCCAGTTGTGGCATGTGGGATGCTGCCTCAGCGTGGTTTCATGAGCAGTGCCATGTGCGCACCCAGGATTCGAACCAACGAAACACTGGGCTGCCTGCAGCAGAGCGCGCAAACTTAACCACTCGGCTACAGGGCCAGCCCGGAGGAATCAGTTTTTTAAAAGTCAAGAAATGCGTTTAACCTTCGGTACAACCATATGATATCTTAAGCTGGATATTTTGCTACCAAATGAAACTAAATAGGACAAGAAAAGAGCTGGTCTTCTCTTTATTGCATCATCTTTTATGCTAAACTTTTCCATTAAAGGGTAATATTTCTCATTAACCTTGGGACCACATGTGACTCATTGTTCCTTCTCATGCTGAATATCCAGTGTCTCTCTCTAACTCATCACTTTTACCTTGACCACAGTGCCTACTCATTCTTCCTTCTCTGGCCTCCCCCAAGGACCACAGGACTCTGTTCAACCAGTAGTGCTGTTGTCGAAGTTCTCTTTTCTGCTTAATTCTGGTAACCTCCTCCTCTTCTTCATCTTGTTCTCTAGGCATGGGGGCTATCCAGCTGTACCTCATGCTGTGAACTTTTTAACACTTGACCAGAACAATCTAACCCACTTCATCCTAATCCCAGTTGGATGTTCAGGTCAACATTGTCACTTCACTCATGTGTTGAGGGTCAGACCACATTTCAGTCTTTACACCAATTGTCTCTTTTGTTCCTGATCCTGGGTGGATGCTGCAGAGAATTGGCACATCAATTCCATAACTTTCTCTCGGAGAGACTACATCTTATATTCTCCAAATTAAAATATAGCTTCCTTTATTCATTTCTCTTGTCTTAGTACGTGTTCTCTTCTTCTAGACAAAGTTCATCAGCTTCCCTTTGTACTCTACTGACCTCTATCCCTAGAATGCCATCGTTGTCATTTTATCACTTAAAAAAAATCTCAGTCGGCATCACTAAAGTTCATGAAACTATGTGTCCAACTAGGAGGGTGGTGGTGATACTTCAAGCATGTGATTACTTGGCGTTTGACTCTGGGATTAATCAGTATAAATGGCATTGTCCTATGTTTGAATTTTTTCTTCTAATTCTGACTAAACTTAGTGACTCTGAGTTTGAATCTGTAGGGGAGGAAGACAATTCCTCTACTCTCTAGGTCCTTCTGGCTGGTCCAAGAATTAAACTGACATGAGACAGAATAACAGGAGAAAGTCAAAGTTTAATAACATGTATCTGTGGGAGAAACCCAGGAAAACTGAGGAACTCACCAGAATGGCTAAAGATGCTGCCGTAAATACCATCTTCAATAAAGATAAAGGAGGATGTTGGAGGTGGGGTGTCAGTTATGGGAGATTACCAGAAAAAGCACATTAAACAAGAGTAAGGTTATTTTGCAGATTTAAGTCCTTGCCTTCTGTTGATGAGAGTTTCTAGAGATAAGGTTATCCCCCTCTTCCTGGTACAGAGAGGGAGACACCTTTATAGATGGAGATGTCCCTTACAAATGTAAATGTATCTTACAAAGGGTAACTTCTGTTTGGTTTTCAGAGCTTCTTCCATGTCTACAGTTTCTTGAAAAATAACCAGCCCAAAATAATCGTCATGCCAAAGAGATACATCTTGAGGTAGCAAATTTTGACTCCCTACAAGTCCCAATAAAAGTGCACTTACTTTAATTTCCTGGTTTTGGTACACCAGGAAAGCAATAAGTTTGACTGGAAGACAGTATCCATTTGCCCTATGAGCCTGTCAGTACAATTTTGGGACCAACCAATCAAACACTTTTTTTGTTGGGTAGCAGCCATTGCTGCTCAGTCAGACTAACTACATTTCCTTCAGAGATCCAACAGCCTAATTCTCTTTGTAACTTCCCTGATCTTACTCAATGCTGCCAGTGAATGTACTGAGTCTTTTAAAAATCCTCAGACACTAATTAAATTAATTTATGGTATATGCCATTAACATACCATTCTGCCTTTATCTTTTCTGTCTAAGATGATAAGCCTTAGGGACACTTGAAATGCTTATGTTTAGTTGCTCGGTAAACCCTTAGTACCCATCATAACATCAAATTTGGATGACAGTAATGGTGATGGATAAAGGAGACTGTCACACCCCAGAGAAGTTATGAGCCAAGAATGTCTAGTTAGATTTGTTTAGAAAGAAGTAACAGACAGGATAAAGCCCTAAGAATAAGGCTGAGTTCATTTTAAATTGAGATGACAACCATCCCATAGTCCTGAAATAATGACTGCTTCTAGTGTACACTGTACATGTCTGAATTGCCTCGCATTTATTTAAAAACAAAACCTTAAATGCAATAGGAGCTGACAGAAGCTTAGGCCTGATGTCTTTTCAGTCAGATTAGAGGCGAAGACTGGCAGAATGGCATGGTTTCAAAGGCAGTCAGCTGACAGGGTAGTAGGCTAGAAAATAAACAGCAATTACAGTTCGCTGTGATGAAGGCCATAGTATCTTTTTTTTTTTTTTTTAAAGATTTTATATTTTCCTTTTTCTCCCCAAAGCCCCCCGGTACATAGTTGTGTATTCTTCGTTGTGGGTTCTTCTAGTTGTGGCATGTGGGACGCTGCCTCAGCGTGGTTTGACGAGCAGTGCCGTGTCCACGCCTAGGATTCGAACCAACGAAACACTGGGCCGCCTGCAGCGGAGCGCGCGAACTTAACCACTCGGCCACGGGGCCAGCCCCCATAGTATCTATTTTTAAAGGACGCTACAGAAATGCACAGTGTGATTGCTACTCAGATCGAGGAGTCCAGAAGAGCTTCCTAAAACTCTCCCTGTGTTTCACACGGTCTGTCTTACCTGGACTTTAGCTACTTTGGCTGTTAGGATAACTCCTCCCAGACTTAACTCAAAATCCACCTTCTCCTTAAGCCAAACTTTCCTCTTTCCTTGGTCAACAAGCATGTTTAGCCCTCCCTACTCACTACCCTGCACCCTGATGGGATTCACTGATTGACATATAGCTTTATAATCTGCTGTGGGTTTAGATGATGGTACACCCTGCCCCTCCCTCATTTTGAATAAAGTCAGTGCTGGGGAGCCCAAGACAGCACACAGAAGGACAAATACCTTGAGTAAGCATTTACAAACTAAACCTCTCCTTTTACCAGCACTTTTGACCGTTGCCCTATTGGTGAAAGTAGCAGGGGACTCTGGCTTCCTGATAACCTAAGGGCTACTTGGTATGAGAAAGAAGGCCAATAAAACACAGCTTTTGTAACGATCTTTATATGCTTAGATCAGATCCCCTTTCTTGGGCTTAGACGGATGACTCAGAGATTCATTATATGGAGTCTTACAACAAGCAAACTCAGGCAACATAGACAGTTGGATTTCTGGGGGAAAAAGTGTGTTTTGAATGCTACAGAGTTCAAGTGCCAATCTACTCAGGTGTTCAAACGTCAGTCTTGCCAGGCTGGTCTTTGTGATGTCTAAATAAAGTGAGTATGAGATATTCTCAAAATTAGAAGACGTTTGCAACTGTTTTCTTAGAGGTATGGGTGAGGAATGAGGGGTGAGGACACCTCTGCTGAGCTGTGTCAGGAGATTGTGGGGGTGGCTTAGGCAATAACAAGGCCTTATGCAGAACTCCACCAAAATATAAGTGTAAGAAATTACCATGATGACTTCTTTGATGTTCTTTTTTTTTCTTAAAAAACAATTACTTCAAGATTTTTCTTGCTGTCCTTCCTTTCTAGCTCTCAAAGTATGTGTTTAGACTATTTATGGGGTGCTATAATTGTAGACATTATAATGTCCCTACTCAAACAGTTTCTATTATAGAATTTGTGACAATTCCATTGTGCTGTTAGTAGACCTGACTATCTTCTCAACTGTGTCACAGAGACTGTGCCTTTTAATTCTTGGAGTTTTGCACAATACCTGGCACATCAATGTCACTCAGTTAATTTATTTTTCAAATAATGAATTAACTCTTATTGATTGAACATATACAATTTAGATCTCTCCTAAATAACACCAAAGCATGCTAGGACAGATATATCTGGATAATACAGCCAGGACTCCCAGGATATACCTGGTTCGTCTGTGTAATTCATGTGTAACTAGGACTTCAGCCTGAATTCTTTAAGTAATTCCCTGTAGTCCTCTGCAGAGGCAGAACAAAGCCAGGAGAGTGGCATTCTTTCCTACAGTCTGCTTTTAAGACACCGGTTCTCTTGTTTCCATGGCAAGAAAACCTCCTGGGTGCATTGCCAGGAGGTTCTCCCTTAGAAATTGAAAAGAAGAAAGAAAAGGAGGGAAAGAAGCAACCCATTGCTGTGTTTTCTGAAAACAGCTTGGCTCTCCCGCTGATCACCGACTGCCACCACGCTGTAGAGGCACCCCCTCCGATGGTGCCAGGGCCGCCTCTACTCAGCATGCTGGAGGCTTGTGATTAATTTTGTTTGACAGCAGCGAAAAGTGTGCCCTGCCTTGGGTGCCAGCTGATTATTTCCAGGATGGTTGCTGCTGAACATTCCATTAATGATTCGTAGTATCTATTCAACTTGAAGAGAGGCGAAAAGTGCTTTTCTGAAAAAGAAAAGTAAATTGGAACCAGTCTTATGGAAAATCCTAATCTCTAAAGTGAACATTTGATGGCAGAGGAGTTGAGGAATATATCAGCAATTTCAGAATTTTTTTACACAAAGGATTTCATCTTTTATTGAGTGTACCATTTGAGAATGCATTGTGAAGAATAGAAAGTTTGGTTGATGTGATTTCCTTTTCTTCCCAGTGTGCAAATGTGGAAAATTTTAATGCTCAATTTGGTATGTATTTATTAAGTGGCTACTGTGTTCAAGGCCCTCAGTAAATTATTGAGTTGAGTTGAGTTGAGTTGAGTTGAGTGTACTATTATAAATGATTATGAACAAGCCCTGGTATGAGCTCTTCGAGAGCCTTCCAAGACAGTGATTCTCAACTGTGGCTGCACTTTGGAATCCCCACGGGGAACTTTAAAAAAATTCTGATGCCTGAGTCTTGCTCCCCAGAGATTTTGATTTAATTGGTTTTGGTAAGGCTTGTGGCCCCAGAGTTTTTTCATATGTCTCCTCACATGCATAATATGCAACTAGATTTGAGAATGAATAACTGATAAAAAGGAAGCAGAAACGTAGTTATGGCCAAGCTCCGGTAGATGTACAGAGTACACTGTTTTGAATCATTTATCCATTTGAAAAGTATGAGAAGTTAAAGGGAGGAGAAATTACACATCATTGAGGCTATCAGGGAAGACTTACGAAGGAAGTACTATTTCAGTGGACTTTAAATGTGTAAAATTTTGATTGGCAGAGAGACGTATGCAGGAAGAGAGTCTAAGGCAAGAAAGAGAAAGACAGGGTCAGTTCTGTGGAGGCTGAGTAACTAATGCATGCTTATGAGAAAAAGAGCGCGTGGTTGATTGCTATTGGGAAAGCTACCATGGATTTGTAAGTTTAGCTAGCTAGTAGGAACGCAAATACATTTATGAAATGGGTATTTCAGCAGCAGCAGTTTTTTTCTCATGCTCTAAAACAACATGGTTGAAAGTGCTTAATATATGGTAAAGTAGGAATAGATTTAAAAATGCACTTTGGTACCTTGCTATTCAAAATGTGTGGTACTCAGATTAGCATCATCTGTAGTTTGTAAGAAATGTAGGCTCTTGCCCCGCTCCACAACCTAGTGAATCAAAATACGCATTTAAAAAAGATTTTTGTTTATACACTAAAGTCTGAAACACACTTCTTTCATATCTAAATTACGATTACATAATAGCTATAATCAACTAAGGGAGGTGGACATATGTTTCAATAAATTAAATTTCTGCTTGACTGTGAACAATAAAGAGTATTTGTAGACAACAAGCTCTTTTAATCAGATATCTTTTTATGTCTATCACACTATATAGCCCCATATAATAATTTGCTTAAGTGTGATTAATACATTTAAATTCTTGTAACTTTGACTAGGTATTCCTCTCCAGTTCCAATCCCCGTGTCCTGAATAGGATCTTTTCACCATGAACCTTGGTAACATTTCCTCTGCTTTTCAAATGAGCGTCCTCAAAATCACCTCTGGAAACCCATTATAATCCCATATACTGTGTCCCTGCCATCCTACTGCATGTGGGTTTGGGTGGCATATGGCAGATGGGAAAGAAAGACTCGGGCCTGGGAAACTATCCACGGAAACCTGGATGCCAGAGTAAACCCGAGACATACAGGAGGAGGGTCTGGCTTGGGTGCTTAAGCATTGTTTACTTCTTTAATCTGAATTAAACAAGTAACTATGAATAATGATTCAGAGAAGTTTTGCTAAATGGCAGAAGATTTTTTGGATGGCTGTTTTCCAATAGCACCTCTGATCTAAAGGGCAGTATATTAACAAATAATCATTAAAACATTCCTTTTCTCAAATAGCATTGGATTTGGTGATCTGGTTAAATACCCTTAGATTGATACTTAGCAACAAGAACTAATACGCTTAGTTACAGAAATCATCTGTCTTTCTCAAGGTTTAGTTTAGCAAAAGAATATCTAAGGATGTTGTTCAAAAAAAGATATTCTAAACCCCACTGAGATTTTGATTCAATAAGTTGGAGAAAGGCTCAGGAATGTGTATTGAAACAAGCAGCCCAGGGATTCTGTTGTTGGTGCTAAGAAGACCACATTTTGAAAAGACATTGCTCTAAGGCACTATATTCTTAGGAATTGATAACTTTCTGCCAGTGTTAGAATTATCTAAAACCCAGTTGTTAGCCTATTACTTACGCTTAGTAAACTATAGATTGATCTACTTGGTCAGGCAAGCTTTCTGAAGGAGATGGTATTAGAAAATGATTTTGTTTTCATTGTAGGATTTCATATTCTAAGCATTGAAATATGTAATCCATTATATTTTAGTATTGATCATGTTGCATTTTCGTAGGAAATAATTCACTACATTTTTTTTTTACAAGAAACCTGTAATTAGTATCTGACTTTACTGGTGCTGGAAGTTTTTTTTCTTAGCTACTTACCATGATAGAAGGAAAAAAGGAAGAAGGAAAGGGAGGGAGTGGGGGAGGGAAGGAAGGAAAGAGGGATGGAAAATAAGTGATGCTCCTAACCATTGTGAGGTGATTCACAATGGGCTGAGAAATGTTAGCTAACAGTTGTCCTGTTGTAAATCTGCTGCATGGGTCAATGTCAGGAACTTTTTATCTTGGAAAGTGAGGAGTTTGTATCATTTCTCCTGCTCAGTTTATCAATGAACTTTTGCAACTGTAACTGTGACTAGTCAATGACCTCAATGCATTTCCACGTAAAATGGAGCTAAGAGAATTTGCAGTATATAAGGAGATACGGTGGTTTAAATATTCAGGTTGACAAATCTGAAATATCTTTTTGACAAATAAGGGAGAAAAATGCACTTGATTTATGTTACTTGATTAAGACACCAGGAAATCTTCCATCTGAGGATTTGTGGTGTGACCAACAGACAATTAAATTACCTTCATGTGCTGTTTTGCTTTATTTCTTATTCCTAATTTTTTTTTCTAACATCCGCTGCTAATCTTCCTCTTTATTTTTTTATGTGAGCCATGACCACAGCATGGCTGCTGACAGAGGGGTGGTGTAGGGCTGTGCCCGGGAATTGGGTCTGGGCTGCCAAAGTGGAGGGTGCTGAACTTACCCACTAGGTCACCAGGGCTGGGCCTTGTTCCTAACTATTTTGAGTCAAACAACAGCAACAAGCGTTTGTAACATTTTAGACTTTGTCATATTCCAAGTCAGTTTATCTCCAATAATCATAGAGGATTTTGTCAAGGGAGGATGTCAAATCTCATTCTCTGTATGTATTACAAAATAAAATATATTTCAGAAATATTTACCTACTTTTGGATTGTCAAATTAAAACACGAATATAAAACATAACATTCAAAGTTGATGAACGTAGAGGGTCCCTCTTATATATTGTTGGTACGTTCTTGAAACCAACTTAGTGTTGCAGGAAAAGGCATAAAATCTCAATATTCCTTCACTACATAATTCCTTATCTAAGAAGTTATCCAGGGAAATAATCAGAAACTTGAATAATGATTTATGTAAACAGATGACCATTGCAGCATTATTTATCAATAGCAAAGTAAACCTGACTGTTGAACTCTAGAAACATGAGTAAACATATTTTAGTATATCCACATGAAAACAAAATGCAGCCACTTAATATTTTTTTTAAGTATTTAACGTAGGAAGATTCTCTTCATATAATGTTAAAAGGAAATAGGATATAAGAAAGTTAATTTTGAAAATGATAAAAACAAACATAAAAAATTTGGATGGAAACATCAAAATGTAACAGTGGTCATATCTGGAGTATTGAACTGTAAGTGACTGTAATTATTTTTTCTTGGTAACTTTCTGTGTAGTCCAAAATCTTTTCAATGAGCTTATGTTACTTTTATAATTAAGAAAAGCTTTTAAAGAATATAATTTTTAAAGTCTGGGTTGTTTTAAGGATAGTTCTGCTTGAGAACAGGTGGATGGGCTAAATGAACCTTTACTGTCCCTTCAGTTCAAAGGACCATCTGCCAAGTCCTATTAACCAGTAACCACGGAAAGAAGTTAGATCCAATTAGTACAGGCAGAGAGAAACAGTGCCTTTGTGAGTTCTATGTGTATCCCTGTGCGTATTTGCTGCCTTAAACTAATGGAGCTATTTATTGAGTTCAAGCTGTCCCCAAGGAAGGCTGCTTTCTACTTTGCTTCTATGCAAGTGTTGTTCACTTTTCACCACTGGCTACTGAATCAAATCCAGCAGCTGGCCATCCACGCCATTACACAGAACAATAGTCCCAGACCAAGCTCCTTAAGAGAGGGCCTGCTCTGGTATTGTGAATGTGTCTGCATAAAAAGCAGACACCAGCGAGGACCATTCTATCTGCTTCTGCTCATGCAATAAAAACATAAAATATGCAGACAAAATGTGTTAGGGGCTCCATCTCATTGAGTGCCCTTGGCAATCTCAATTGCATTTCAGTTTATTTATCTTTAAAATAGGAATCATAATGGCTTTCTCGGATTATCTCCTTTAAAGTATGCAAGAAAAAGAGATTTGTAAACTACAGTTTTAAAATATTAGTTGTTACATGATCATGTTCCCATTTTTCTTGTGATTTAGTTTCCTTCTTAAGTACGGAGTGATGCTCAAGAGACAGTAAACAGCAGCAGTCCTCCTGTCTTGCCCGGGACTTCATGCCACTTTGTAATGTGATCTCAAAATGGAGTGTAACTGGATGGCCCGATGCTATTTATTATCACCACTTAAAGTGAACCCATATGCCAGTGGCATATTGAGCTGACAAGCTGTGATGTCATTGGCAGGAGCAGCCCTTCCAGAAGGCAGAGTTGCTGAGAATTGTTTGTGACATTATTCTATCAGCATATTGGATGCTACTGGTCAATAGTAGCAGTGTTCTCTGGGGAAATGAGGTCACGTGAAGCAGTGGGTTACTAATGATTTAGGTGTTACAGCCTGTTGGAGGCATCGGCTGGATGCAGAGTGAACATGATTTTTTTCTAAAATTAAGCTTAAATCTTGTAAAGTTATCAGCAGTTATTTCTTTTGGCTTCAGAAAGTTTATTAGATAGACTTTTTCCTTTGTGGTAGATAGACTTTTTCTTTTCCCTTGTCAGAATAGAAAAGTGCCCAGGTGTGAGCCTGTCCTGCTAGGTTTTCTTTAGCTGTTATATTACTGAATTTACAGAGCAGTATTCGTATGTTTTTGAAGCAGGAAAAATAACATTGTGTTTTACCATGGCCAGTGCACTGTTCCGATTCTCCTTCTACCTTGATTAAACCTTCCCTGGCCCCTAGGTGAGGTCATTCTATGATTTTTTTTTCTGAAGCCTGGTAAGCAGAGAGGTGAGTAGGCACCATATGTTCTAAGAGCCTTAAAAGCCAAGCTACATTGTCCTGTAGGTGGTGGAGTTTTGAACAAGAGAGGGAATTACAGTAACGTTTGTGTTAGGGAACAGCCACTTTGGCTGCCATGTGGACTACAGGCAGGGAGACCTGTAACGAAGCTATTAGAGTCCAGATGAGAGATGGGGATTTCTTCAAAGAGGGCATTGGTAGTCAGGGATGAGAAGAAGGATTCAAGAAATACTTAGGAGGTGAAATCAACCAGCATAGATTAGATGTAAAGATGACTGCCCGGTTTCTGGATTGGGTGCCTGGGGTGACACATCAAGAAGTAGCTACCAGTGCTTTCTCTGTATTTACCATCTAGTAGAGAAAAGAAATGTAAAAACCCATGAGTGCAATTACTGAACAATTCCCATGTACTAGGCATTATGTTAAACATTCTGCATGCCTTGTCTCATTGATTTCTCTCATCAGCTTTATGAGATGCTATTACTTTTGCCATTTTAAAGATGAGGAAACTGAGGCTTAGAAAGATTAGGTGATGTACTCAAGGTCAATTGACTGGTAAGTAGTGGACCCAAATTTGGAAGCTCCCAGCTGGGCTGATTGCAGAGTCTCTGCTGCTTAGCACTTGCAGTGTTTGCCCATAAATATTCTGAGTAAAGCTCAGACAGGAGCATTTAACCACTTAGGAGGAACAACTGCCAGAGAGTACTTTAGGGTTAGCCATTCACATAAAAAATGCAGAATAGTAGGGCTGCTTTCCTCTTAAACTCGTACTTTAATATACAAATAAGGTTTCTAAGTAGCAAATAAGAGAAACTTAGAGGACAGTTTCATAATAATATGCAGAATATTTCGCATCAGCCATTTATTTTTTAAAAAGAAATTGAAACCTGGAGAAGCTGGCTTGCTTCCAAATTTCTCATAGTAAAACAGGTGGAACCTGCCCAAGAGCCCAAGGGTCCTACCTCCTGCCTTTTGGTCCAGTGCCCTACGCATTTTCTGGTCCATCTACTCAAGCGGAGGGAGGAGATTACAGTTTGTGTCTTTTCCGTAGAGCTGATTGGGTCTCAGCGGAATCTGTTGAATCAGTAATTCTGCTATAGATATACTTTGTTTCCTCCATTGTCTCCCGGATACAGTTAATCATGGCTTGATTTTGCCCCTGCTCCCTCTGCAGCTTAACTCACGATCTGAACCACACGACCTGTGAACACTTTCCAGTGCTGTTCTGTGCTCCTTTGCTGCGGCTCGCGTACTCCTGTCTGTGAGGCTGTCCCTGCACCGCTCACGCAGGGCCAGCTGCTTCCCCGCTGTTCTTTGAACTTTTAATTTCAACATCTTTAAATTGCACTTCCTTGCTTTTATGTTTGGTTTTCTCTTCTGGAGTGCAAGTCGCTTGAGGATAGAGACCACGCCTTGTTTGTCTCAGTTTTCTTACTGCTCAGAATACTACTTGGCGCATTTCAGTAAATGTTTTTCAAGTGAGTGACCTTGAAAATGATTATAACTATATTTCTTTTTCAAATCTGTTTAGTTGTATTTATCTGAACCACTGTGTCATTATTGAAAATGGTCTGTTCAGAGGAAATAAACATTTCAGTTGCATGTGTGTCCTTGTCTTGACTTTTCCCTCAGCATACCACAAATAACCAAATTCAATAAAATGAAAAATATTCAAACCTAATCAAAGATGAAAACATAAAGCAGTTTTAACTATTAATTTAAGAGAAGAAAGCCAGTTGCCACACTGACATCCTGAATGTCTTGCTTCTGGCGGGTGCAGTTCTGGCTAACCCGCCTGTGGGCCTTTGCGACGGCAGAGAGTGGTGAACCCTCACATGGTTTAGCTGGGCTTTGAGGTGATTTCTAGAGCAAAACAGTCAGTGTTGCTCTCCTAAGGAAGAGATTTATGGAAGTGGAAGTGGTTTTGTTTGTTAAAACCAGTCTATCATTTCACAATTAACCTCTAATGGTGACATTTTCATTGTTATTCTTTATCGCTAGAAGACTTTAAAAATCAGGAATAATAAAATAAAGTATGAAAGCTCTGTGAAGCCTTTTGAATTGTTTGATGGGAAAACAGTTTTGTCTGTCAAGTATACAGTCTGGTATGCCTGCTCCCCATATAGTTTCGAGAATATACACTCAGTATAATGGATATAGACTCTATCATCTTATAAGACTTAGATTCTGATCAAAGTAAAACATCAATTTCTTTTCTTTTTTTCTCTCTCTCTCTCTTTTGTGGTGAGTAAGATTGGCCCTAACATCTGTTGCCTATCTTCCTCTTTTTGCTTGAGGAAGATTGTTACTGAGCTAACATCTGTACCAATCTTCCTCTATTTTGTATGTGGGACGCCGCCACAGCGTGGCTTGATGAGCAGTGTGTAGGTCTATGCCTGGGTTCCGAACCTGGGAATCCTGGGCCGCTGAAGTGGAGCATGTGAACTTAACTGTGACTCCAGTGGGCTGGCCCATCAGACTGTCTTTTCTTTTAATTAGTTCTGTTAAATAAGATTTTTACTGTGTATATCTAATACCACTTACCACTTTACATTTTTAAACTCAGCATTAACTGATGTCAGTGGGAATCTCCTATGTACATTGATTGCTTTTAATTTTGAAGGGAGTGTACTTCTAAATAGTCATTAGTTCCTTCAAAGAACATGATTCCATTCCAGGGTAACAAACTTTGATGCCCAGCTAGAATGACTAGGCATTTTCTAGCAATTAATAAAGCTGGCTTCCCTTTAACTGAGTTTTTAATTGCCACTTCAACTGTCTTGATCCTAGCAGCATGACATTAGGAGCCATTTAGTAATAAAAAGGTAAGAAGAAGCTGATTACTTAATAGAAAAAAAGATCTATTTTTTAGTGTGAAAAATGTATTGTCATTGACAAGTCTTGGGGAAATTTTTGCTGCCATGGCAACATTCTTAGCAGAATCTTGCCCTGCTCTTCTGCTTTGGACTCAAGATGTTCTGATGATATGACCCTAAACAGAAATCCACTTCCCTTGAAGATACTATTTAAATCACTTGTGGAGAATACATAATCATTGCTGGTTTAGATTTCAAATCATTTTACATGATAGGCGGTAAGTCCTTTTAATGATGGTGAAAAATTATTTATTATTAATAAGCAAAACTGGCCCCTCATCTGTCAAGTCTCAGCTTAGACGTTATTTCTTCAAGGAAATCTTTTCCACCTATAATTAATTAAACTCAATCATTGCCTTCTATCCTTTTCCCCATAAAATAACTTGGTCCCAGAAGTAATACAGTGGATACATGTTCTAGTGCTCAATAAATATTTGTTGAATAAAAAATACACAAAAACCTATAATATAAAAAAAAGTATAATATAAAAAAACCTATAATATAAAAAACCTATAATATAAAAAAACTTATAATATAAAAAAATTTTATACCAACATAGACTTGGATTTGCATTATATATATTTTGCGTCTAAATATGCAGCAGATGTGTACAATAATTCAGTTTCATTTGGTACAAGAATTCTTTGCCTTCTATTTCTATAGGGTTACATTTGTATTCAGATTTTGCAATAGCTATAAATTTTATTAATTTATTTAATAATTAATTTTGTGTCACTATTAATGATGAAATGCCATAATTATTAAAACTTAATTAATCATGTTCAATTTTAATGTACAATTTCCCCCTCCATTTTATCCATCGGACTGTTTACAAAACTAATTCAGCTTCAATATTTGAAACATACATGAGAGTATTCCTCTGTTGTGGGCAATTGCTTCAGTTGAGAATATTATACAAGTGAGGAGAGCAAACCTGGTTCAAATATTCTGACTTAAAATATTTCGCATCTTATGAATTTTACAAGACAGAATTCCTTAGTAATTTATTCCTAGTTCCCTCTTTAAATTTTATATATTTAGTCTTCATTGTTATGTTTCTTGAAATAAAATATTACGTAAATTCTGCTATAAATGTTGAGCCATCTTTGTGAAACTGGTCCTGCTTAGAACTACAAAATCTGTCCGAGTCACTGATGAACGTGCAAACGTGTTTGGGCAGCCTGGGCATAAGCAGTCTGAGTGGCTCCCTAATGCGTGCCCTCAGCCCCATCTGGAGAGGATGGTGCATATTTCTATAATTTCTTAATTCTTCCTGCAGTTAGACGGCACAAGTGACTTGCATCTAGTCTTCCACTCCGTCCTCTTCCAGATGCACAAACCAGATGTGCGGGTGTAAGGAGTGGGAAAGGGGCATTACTGCTTGTCCCTCCCACTGTGTGACTGAGAAATCTCTCTGGGCCAAGCAGAGTCAGGTGGGCATTGAAGTTCAAAGCCACAACATAGATGTGTTGATTTATAGTGACAGTGTTGCTTGGGCCACAGGAAATCTCAGTCTCAAGAAGGAAACTAGCCAATAGCAAGTATTTAAAGTATTTTGTTTTATATATCTGGTATTTTGAATCAGTTCATTGAGGTTATTTTTTTCTAAGAATATATCTCCAATGGACATTGAGATTATGTGCTAAATTCAGCAGTGATATAAGTGTTATTACTGATAGTTGATGTAATATATAAGCCTGAAATTTCATAGCTTAGCACAAAAGAAGCTTAGTTTTTGTTCACGTAGAGTCTAGTGCAACGATGGTGGGGTCGGGGTGAAGCTCTTGTGTCTTTTACATGCAGTTGTCAGGGACTCAGATTTATACAGATTTGTTCAGAGACTAAGGTTGATAGAGACTCCGCCTATTCTAACCTTTGGCTTCCGAGATCTCCCTGGGGATTGACATCCACCGGGCCAACCAAGGAAGTGAGCCTGTGGAGGATGGTGCAGGAGATTTTATAGGCCGGGCTGGAAAGGGACGTGGGTCTCTTCTCCTTAGGTTCCATAGTCTGATCTAACCTAATGCAAAAGGAGCGGGAAAATGAGGTCTGCACTGGGGTGGGCATTTTCCAAAAACAATACTTCTTGAAAGTGCAGCATGAATTTTTGGTGAATAACAAGCTTCCTCTGGTATGGTAAGGAGTGACTATGATTGCTGTATTCAAGAGCTACTGAAAATTGTCCTTGGAGTAATGGTATTGGAAATAAAGCTATTTTTAAAAATAGAAACTAACTAAACACTATTAAATCCATGATGGAATAAGTTTAAGACTATTGTTTTAGAGCAAAAGGAGATGTTATCTCATCAAATAGACTCCCATTTGGATGATTAGGGAGATATTCTTGGATTTCTGAAATTCAGAACACTTGTTCCCATTTTTTTCCTCTGTGGATTATTTTTAAGTAAAGGGGTAAAAATCCCATCTTTCTGTAGTTGCTTAAATAAAATTGCTAAGCAAGATGATAGTTTTATTTAGAAGATATGTACGACACATCATTTTGTATTAAAATGATTATGACACAAACATTCTATGATGCTAAAATAAATATCTGTGATTAAGAATAGCTATGTCCTCACAGTACTTTACAAAGTATTTGTAAGTCCTTATGCCACTTGGGCCCATCAACGACCCTTTGAGAAAGATAAAGTAAGTATTATTAGCCCTCGTTTTGGACAAGGAATATGAGACTCAGAGTGTAAATGACTAGTTTAAAATCCTTTGGATTGTAAGGATTAGATGAGTGAGAACCACCATCCTGGAATGCTGTTGCCATAACCCACAATAACCATATCTATCTAGACACTGGAAAGAACCCTTAGTTTAGATTTTTCAGTTTGTGCAATCTATGCAAATGACCACTGATGCAGGTGACGTGTGAGTGAAATAAGCAAGGAGACTGAAATGACAGAGGAGCATGGCTGGTTTTTCATTTTGCTGGTGCAGGGATATCTTGTGTATTGGCTTTTAAATATTTATCGAGTAGAATTCCAAGAGTGGAGAGGTATTAAACTTTTTTCTTTCAATCCATAGGGCACAAGCCATCAAAACTGTAGCTGCAATATATTTCCAAATGAACCCAGAGCTATTTCTACAATTTTTTAAAAATGGTTTTATTTAGTATAGTTTTCTTTTCACCTTTTAATTCATTGCCTCTTTCTTGAGTTTTTATTGCCCAGAGTTGTTTGATACAGAGATAAAAGAGATGATTCCTTTTCTCAAGAAGATCTCAGTCTCATGAGGGATAAACAAAGTAAGCGGAGGCCTCTCTAGTCTGATAAAGACGAGGAGAGAGGACATTCAGGGAGCCTTATCAGCCCCACGAGGAGAGTCTAGCCCAGTCTTGGGTGGGATACAGTGGGTGCTATAGAAGGCGTTCCAGGGGAGGTGATGTTGGAATCAATTCTGGAAGGATGAGTAGGAGTTCAAGTGGATGTGTAGTGCTTTTTAAAGTGTAATATGCAAAGTGCAGTTGCATTGTAATTATTTGGCTTAAAATTTGGAAATAACATTAAAATATAATATACACATCTAGGCTTCAGAAACAAAATTTAAAGGATAGCTTGCAGAGAGTCATAAACTTTGGGAAATAAAACCAATAAAAAAATGAGATGCTATAGTAGACAGGCAATACAGTTAGAATCATAATTAACTTGAACCTGTTCTGTGCTTCCTCGCTTATTGTGACCTACGTGTGTGTCTAGATTTGTAATGGTTACCGTCTCTTTACTCTGTCCCTGTTCCACCTCCGGCTCTGCCCCTTTAAATCCATCCCCCACCTGCTGTGATGCACGTATCATGTGGGTTGGTTTCCATGTTGATTACTTATGTCCAGCCTTGTTGTCAGCCCTTGTCCTTCACAGATTTCTGTGGCACTTACATTTCTGTGGGCCTTTTTTTTATTCCAAGTGGCAATATTTATTGCCTGCCCGGAAGTTACCTGTGGTTGCAAATTGTGACTTTGCATATTAAAATCCTTGGGCTGATCAAAAAATATTCATCATGGAGAAGACAGACCTCAAAGACAAGTTGGTAAAAGTGTTCGACTCTGTGAGGGCCTCTTAAGGGAGTGAGGCTGTGAGGAACTCAGCTGGGAGCCCCCAGCACAGACTGGGACCGAAGCCTAAGAGGTTTGGAGGAAGGAAGATCTTTCCATCAGAATTGTTAGGCACTAGAGGCAGTCACTAGGGTTTTATCAAACTTTTAATTTTCTTTTAAAAGAAATAGATTCTCATCTTCTGGAACAGTTTATTGGAAGTTCTGCTTGAACGTAGAAGGGAAGATGGAAAGAACAGAGGACCCAGAAAGGTTGCTTTTAGCTTTGGGCCCCTGTATATCGTAAGTTAATTTACTTAGTATTTTTCCTTTTATATGACCCAAAAGCTGGTCCAATGTTATATATTTATTGATCATTGATCAGAAGATATAGTAGAACCAAGGTGGTATATTATATTTAATATCAATATAAAAACTGCCTCAGAACACATTTAAGAACCACCATGTTCTATTAGTAAAGACCCTGAATACGCTTTGCCTGTCTGAAACGTGTCTCAGAAGTTGATAAAAGTAGTCTGTCTCAGAAGTAGTTTTAAAAACTATTCTGTTTTTATTCAAAAATCAGCACACTAGAATTAAAGAAAAATTTGAAGACAGTTTTGATTGCTGTATTAAATAACAAAATCATATTTTCCATTCTTTGTTTATATTCATAGATAGTTTTCTATAGTTGCCATTTAGTTTATCTCAGACAATCATCACTCATTTATTCAACAAATGTTGAGTACGTGCCTACCCTGTGGCAGGCCTTGTTCTAGGTGTGGGGGACATTGCTGTGAATGGCACGAAGTCCCTGCCCCTCTGATGATTATATTCCAGTGGAGATAGGGGGTGTAGACAATGAACAGAAACCAACAAATCCATGATGTCAGATGGCAGTACATGCTATGAAGAAAACTAAAGCCCAGTAAGGAGATAGAGAGTGATGGGTGTTTAAACTGAGGTAGTGAAGGAAAGGAAGGTTCTCTGAGCAGGTGATACTTGATGAGAGACCTGAGTGAAGTGAGTCACCTCTGTGACTATCAGGGTAAGTCCATTCCCGGCAGAGGAAACAGCCAGTCTACGGTGCCTGAGAATGGAACTTGCTTGGCATCCTCGATGAGGAGCAGTGGGACTAGTAAGTGAAGCATGGGGAGCAAGAAGGAGAATGGTCAGAGACAAGGTCAGAGGTCACCAGTGACCACATTATAAGTGCTGCTGTGTGTGGCAGGCATATATTGAGTGATAAGAACACTGAAGGGACTAGGGCATCCTTAACTTCAAGAAGCTTATATTCAAATAACACATAGATGTATAAGCAAATAAATTGCAATAAAATGTGTTAGGTGCCGTTGTAAAGAAGGGAACAAAGTGCTGTGGATAGCATACGTAACTGCCCTGGGGAGACAGTGGTGCTCAATGGAGTTCGGATCCTGGGCACAGACCTAGCACTGCTCGTCAAGCCATGCTATGGCAGCATCCCACATAAAATAGAAGAAGATTGGCACAGATGTTAGCTCAGCAACAGTCTTCCTTAGGCAAAAAGAGGAAGATTGGCACAGATGTTAGCTCAGCAACAGTCTTCCTTAGGCAAAAAGAGGAAGATTGGCAACAGATGTTAGCTCAGGGCCAATCTTCCTTACACACACACATACACAAAAAAAAATCAAAAGGAGATGAGTTATCCATTTCCTCAGTGGAGGGAAACAGGGAGAATTTCCAAGCCTACTTTAATTTTTAGCTTGGGGGCAAAAATAGAGATCTCAAAGTTACATGTGTATTATTTAATAATTATTTACTTTTTAAAAAGTGATGGGTTTCCTAGTTTCCTCATAGACATTGATTTTCCCTAAGTTCTAGAGATATAAATAATGTACTTTTAATGACCATTTCTTGCTCAAGTAATATTACTTTTCAGGAGATTTTACATTTTGAGTGACTGTTACTGTTTTACATTTATGCACCTATTATCTTCCATCTTGGTTGGAAACTTTTAAAAGTAAATTATAAATAAATTTTAGGTTTTGAACATAAATTTTCACAATGTATTATTTTAGCTTCAAAAGATTTCACTTCAAACTGATTTCATTGGCCATCTTTGTTTTGTTTATTTTTCATTTCATAATCGTAAATTTAACTCTGCAATCCAACTAGATGTGGAGAGAGCTAGGAAAGTGTGGACCCCAAAGAGCAGCAGCAAGAACACAAAGATGAGAGGATGTTGCCTGCCGGTGGGGTGGAGAGATGCTCTGCTGAGCTGCAGAAAGAATGGTTTGGTGGCTAAAATGAAATATAAGTCAAATTTATTAGAGTTGTTTACAGTGGACAATGGTGAGCTTCTTGCTGGTCTTGACATTCTGGACCCAGAGTTCTCCATGGCTCTCACAATATTCACATCCTCTTTCACCTTGCCAAGACCACGTGCTTGCCATCAACCACTCAGTCTTGGCAGTACAGGTGAAAAACTGGGAACCGTTTTGTTGAGTCCAGTATTTGCCATAGACAAGGTGCAAGGACCTGTATGCTTGAAGTCCTCATCATCAAATTTCTCCCCATCGATGGACTTGCCACTAGTGCTATTATAGCGTGTGAAGTCACCACCCTGGCACGTCAGTCCCAGAATAATGCTGTGAAAGCAGGAGCCCTTATAACCAAACTCTTTCTCCCCAGTGCTCACAATGCAAAATGTTTCTGCTGTCTTTGGAAATCTGTCTGCAAACAGCTTGAAGCAGACATGGCTCAAGAGCTAGCCCTTGACTGCGATGCCAAAGAATCGGGTGGGTTGACCTTGGCTGGGTGGCAGCAGCGTTGGTGGGGTCTACAAAAGCTCGTTGGTACTCTTTTTGAAGATTGAAGTGGGTCTAGACTTCCTAGAATGGCGCTGTATGCTCTACGAGAAATCAGAATTAACTCATGAGTATTTTTCACTGGATAGGTTTGAAGCTGATAAATTGCTATGTCAGCTATCCCTTGATGCTCTTCATTAGAATTAGAAGTACTATGGTGAAATGCTGTCTTGGGAACTGCAGGCTGTGTAGAATCTGGGCTCGGGGACTCGGGGGTTCTCCAGAGGAGCAGGCGGTGCTCTGAGAGGCACGGCTGGGTCTCTGGAAGTTTTTTTACCGGCGCCTCTCTGGCTATGCCACAGGGCCTTTGGTTAGTGGCTGCAGCAGTCCCAGTTCTTTTAGGAATGGGCAGGGGGACAAGCTGAACAGATAGCACTAGTGTTTTAGAATATGCATGTCCATGTGCACAAAACATTAGCGTCATCCTTAATTTCCAAACATAATTCTAAAGTGGAAGTGTTGACCTACATAAAGTGGAGGTTGTTAGAGTGCACCATCATCAACAGTTGGCCTCATGTGTCTACAAGCATGATCGTAGTCTCGTTTTAATGGGCTTTATGTAACAAAGCTTGAAAACCTAGGAATGTTAATCTTTAACAAAATGTTATTTAGAAAAGAAGAACATTTTATGTCTCCAAAAGATAATCAAACAGAAGCCAAGTGACCTGGGCTGGGAAAGAAACAGACATTTATTTGCATATGAATCTTTATACATTAGTTCATGTAACTGCCATAATCGTTACACAGACATAATTAGCATCATATTTTACAGATGAGTAAACTGAAGCTCACAAAAGCTGGATGACTAGATCATGGACTGGAATCCAGGCCTTGCTTGCTCTAACGTTCATGGTTTCATCTATCATGAGTCCCAGTTCTGCTTAACCACATCATTTGATCTTTCTGTGCCATAGTTCTGCTCTAGTTAATTATTGCGGCATAACAAACCACTCCAGTACTCAATGGTTTGAAACAACAACCATTTAAATTCTCTCAATTTCAGTGGGTTCCATTGGCTTTCTTATATAGTGGTCTCAGGGCAGCTTTCCCAGAAGGCAAAAATGGAAGATGCAAAGTATCTTAAGACCTAGGCTCTAGAAGTCCCACAGTGCCTCTTCACCACATTCTATTTGTCAAAGCAAGTCACAAGGCCAGCCCAGATTCAATGGGTGGAAAATAGGTTTTCTCTCTTGATGGCAGGAGGTACAAATGTTTTGTGACCGTATTTAATTGGTCATTATTTTTTCCTGTTTTTAATTTTTAATATGTTGTATTATGTTGCTTTGTTACCAAAACACTTTAGAATGTTAGAAAATGAAGCTTTAGATTCTTAAATGTGTCTGCCAATTTTGTCCTACTTTACCTTATGAAGGAGATATTTGACAGGAGGTAAAGAGCATGAAGATACCTCGAAAACCTATAAATAGAGCCCTCTGTAATTTAAGGTATTATTATGACTTATAGAAGATGCTAGGGTTTACAGTTGAAAGGAACTTTTAATAGATTGAAATAGATGAAAAAGAGATATGAAACATAATCTCTAGTTCATAGGGCATAAGAATTTTCTTCTAGACTTAGAGAAGCATTAATGGTTTTCTGAAATACAATAAAATGTGATACTTTTGATTGTGTTTTTTTCTTCATGGCTATAGAATCAAGAAATGAGTAAAAGCTGTGTGAAGTCAAAGTCTTGCCATCCTTTGGATAGTTAATAGTATCAGATCCACATACCCTCATACCGAGAAGCCTGTGGAATCTTATCATGGACGTGGAATGGTCCTGGCTAATGCAGAAATGCCTGCCTCCTCTAAAGCCTTTCCCAAGAAATGAGAGTCCTCCATTAAATCCTCTCTTTCTAAAAATTATTCTAACCTTGAATATGACTTTCATAAAAATACCAAGTCATTGATAAGCTACCATTTTATGTAACAAGTTATTACTCTTGACTCTTTCTCCTTCTAAAATCTAATTTTCTTTTGGCATCTCAAAATATTATTGCAGTATGTTACAATGAGTTCTAAAATGGAAAACCTAAATGATGCTACAGAGAAGATATCCTCCCAGGATTTCTTTCCTAAGGGAAGGCTGGGTCAAATTTGGGGACGTGATTTAGGAAGGCTGTATTTGAAAGTTAACCCTGAGTGGTCTGTTCTTAAGTGGCTCCAGTAACTGACATTGTAGGGATTTAAAGCTTCCTTCTGTGGATTTTGGTTGTTTTTTTGGTTTGTTTTTATATATGTTTGCTCAAATTGCATCCTCTACCATAAAATCTTGGGATTAGAAAATCCACTGCCCAAGCTACAGCGTATTCTGTTTAGCTCACATAATGTTTCTAAAATTGAGTTAGTTGTCAATATTTTAATATCAGAAGATTTTACACAAAAGGCTGGATTCTAGTTTCTCCATAAAAATCAGAATATCTGATAATATTGAGCCAGCATTCCTACTTGAATATAACGGTTTGAAGCTGAATAGAAGTTGCCCTATTTAGAAGGGGCATGTGCAAGCCGGTCACTATCGCCCCGGCTTCCCATACTTAAGGCAATATGCTAGGCATTTGAGTTTGAGACAATGACAGAATTAAGGCTGAAAGGATCCAAACACCCCTCTGATGTTTGAAAATCAAACAATTTGGGGGCTGCTACTGGGCATATCAACGGTACATCAGTGACAGAGTGTGGAGACTCTCTGATGTATGGGTGCAAAGAGAAAAGATGAGCTTAAGAGTTCTGCCTATCTGCCTCCTGATCAAGCTCTGAATAACAGTGGTCCAGATTCTGTCTGTCTTTGAACGATGTCATAAAACCTGACGTTGGCAGTAATGCTTCCGCACAGATAGCACCTGCTGCTTTTAAAATACTGCTTATCAGTCATCTTTAGTATCATATTGATATCCAAGCCAACACAGACTGAAATGTGACTTCTTTCAATTCTCTTGTAAAGCTACAAAGAATGGAGAAAAATGATTATAATTCCAAATTACCTTGATTTCTGAACTCAGGAATTTAGGCAAACTAAATAGTAGTCAAATCAATCCAAATCTAATTTTGGATTGGCACAGTCTTTATAAGATGTGATACTTGATCTATATATTTTTTTAAAATCTAATGAATTTTGATGTGTTTGTCATTATTAAATTTTTCCCAGAGTATGGTTATGATTTTCATACCAATTGGCAATTTTAAAGTTGATTAAAAAGAAATTCTACTTTCTGAAACAAAGAGATGAAATGAATCAACATGTATAGTTTTGAAAATTATCAAAATTAGTTTCGAAAAGGAGCTGGCCCGATGACATGATGGTTAAGTTTGCAGTCTCTTCTTCGGCAGCCCCGGCTTCATGAGTTTGGACCTAGGCATGGAGCTACACACCACTCATGAAGCCACGCTGTGGTGGCATCCCACATACAAAATAGACAAAGATTGGCATAGATGTTAGTTCAGGGACAATCTTCCTTACCAAAAAAAAAATTATTATTTTTTAATAATAGTAGCTAACATTATTGAGTGCTTATTATGTGCCAACATTTTAAGGGTTCCATATTAACTTATTTATCCTTATTAGATAGCCTCACTTTATAAATACGAAAATTGAGACAGAGAGAGAGAATAAAATTTGTCTAAATTCACAGACAACAGGAGTTGTGTCCTGGTGGTCTGATTTCCAAGTCTGCTCTGAATTGCTCTGCCCTGCCCGCTCTCTGCTTGTGTCCCTCAGACACTCGTCGCAGCCTCCACTGACTTTCACCAAGGCCTCTCTTCAGACATTTTAATAACTTGTGCAGGTGTCTAAACTTTACTGAATTTTTTGAACATTCTGTATGAAACTTAAGGATTTATAATCATAGGTACTATAATGACAGATAAAAACAAATCCATTGATACAAAGATTGGTGGAAACTGTGTATTTTCCTTACAAAACAAAATCATGTGTTTCCACTCTAAACATTGTTTTTCTCTTCTAAGATCGTTTGAATAGAGTCAGTGTACATTCTCAATGTTTTTTAAAAAAATGTTGTAATGTGCAAAGATGAAAATTAAGGTTAGAATACTTGGATTTATTTAGAATGGCATCTGGCTGCAAGATTACAATTCATGTGGTCAAAGTATGCACCATACACAATAGCAAAGCTACATATGGCACTTATCACAGTGGAGAATTGCTCTTCCTTTTGACTGCGAGGACTGGAGTTTAATAAATGTTAAGTTTAATAAACATAAGGAAGAAATAGAGAGAAGATGTCATGTGATACATAGGCAGAAACAATAGTGTAAATCCTTGCTAATTAAAGTGTGTCCACAGACCAGGAGCATGGGTATCACCTGGGAGCTTGTAAGAAATGCAGAATCTCAGACGCCGGCTCGGACCTAGGGAATCAGAACTGTTTACATCAACGGTGATTCACGTGGGTGCTAAAGTTTGAGAAGCGCTGGGCTAAAGAGAGTAGATTCTGCCCGAAATTAGTTGTGCTATCTTGAAGTCACTTACTGTGTTCTGTATTTTAGTTTCTTCCATTCCCTGCCACTTACCCTACGTTGATTCTAGACAAGTCAATTCTATGATCTTCATTTAGTTGCCTGTAAAATAGAAGGAATAATAATACTTACCTCATACTATTTTAAGGATTAAATGCGGTAATAATTGTAAGGTATATAGAATATTGTCTGCATATATTATGTGGTTATTAAATGCTTGCAATGGTTATTTTAGATGTTGTTTCCCTGATTATCTTATCAATATTATCTTATTGATTATTAATATTATCAATATTATCTTATTGATCACCTGGCAAATAGGATAGTAAATTTCTCCCTAAATTTCCTATACAGATATTTAATATGCTTTTTTTTGTACATTTTCAACTTTATGTAGTAATGCAAAGCTGTTTTCTAAAGCGGTTATACCAATATAGATTGGTTTTTAAAAATTGAAAAGTTAAAAGAAGCAATATTTTCCAAGAGTTAAAGAGCCCAGTGGAAAAAACACTGGAGTGGGGATTAGACAGACTATATTCTAGTCCCAGTTCTTTTGACCTTGAACCCATCATTTAGCCTTTTTGGCTTTCGTGGATATTATATGAGAATATAAAGAGCTTTAAAATGCTTATAATACTATTTTATAGATTTTATTGAACTGGAAAAAGCCAATTATTATGCATATGTTATCTTAATCTATGAGAATTAGTGATAAGGTGTTCAGATGACTGCTGTTTTGTAGCTCTATTTTGGGTACTTTTAGACGCTTCAGAAAATCTTTTACATTATTAAGTTACTGTTTCAGCCACAAATATATACCCTAATTGCCTATATCTAATCTCAGATCCGTTATTTCTATAAGAAATCATTTACTATTTGAAAATCTGCTCCTTCTATAATAGTATCAACACATTCATTAAAGCTTCAAATAACAGTCTGCTGTCCTTTGCTCTCACTGCATAGAGCCCTGTTGTCTAGGCACCATGTGAGCACACTGGCTGAATCATTGTAGGCACTCAGCAAATCTTCACTGAATGAAATGCAGTGATTTCACCCAAGTTGTCTGCTCTGCATTTGAAAATTCACTGAAATTTGTTGCTTCCCTTTTTTGGTAGCAGTTTGTAGCAAAATATCAACTCTATGATAACCAAGAACTTAAGAGTTTGGAGTTCACCGTAATTCTTCTTTGCCTGAAAATCTGTCCCAGATTCATAATTAACTCAGCCAGTGTTTATGTGGGACCAGAGTGTATTATGAAACTTTTATAAATGAACAGAACTCTTGGAGACCTTCCTTAGTTTGCTGCCTTTGTTTCTCTTTCTCAATTAGTGATGATAAATTTTCCTGGTGAACATGTGGCCAACACATTGAATAAATATTTAAATCGAATTGGATGCTGAAGTAATACAAATTAAATTAGGTCATTTCTTCTGCTTATTTTAATATATCTGCAAGTCATATCCCGTTGAGGTGCTCTGTGATTTTTTTTAAAAAAAGCAATGTCTTAAAAACCAGGGGAATTCTGTTTTGCTTCATCATCAGATTCATAAATAAATAAAGGCTTTTCTTATCAACATATCTCTGAGACAAAGACTTTAAGTCATTGGAAAAGAGACAGTCTTGAGGCAACCGTGTTTATGTAAAGTGTAAAAATGCAGACATTCGTCTGAAGGAAGCTCTTTGGTTATGAATTCAAACCAATTACATCAGCTCTGAGAGGGCCAGAAAGGATCGACTGCCATGGAGAGGAGTGTATGGCTCTTGAATATATATATGTAAGTTAAAGCTGCAGTGGGTTTCACTTATCTTCTTTTTATTAGCAGTTTTAAAGATATAATTGACATAGATATTTAGTGTAGTATACAATTTGATAAATTTTGACATATGTATGAAACATAAAACCATCACCACAATCAAGATAGTCAACATATTTAGTTATCCTACGATGGATAGGGGTGTTTAATTGAAATCTCAGAACGAGATTCCATCTCTTCTCCAGCAAAAGTTTTACTATTATGTTGAATTTTTTAATTAAAATCAGATTTGTGTACGTTTACCTGTGTATACTCACAAAGCGTTGTTTTCATAACTATAGTTCTATTTTTTTAAAATTTAGGGTGTGGCTGGAATTCATACTGTAGCATGACTGGCCTCCAGTGGTGTCTCTGAAGAACAGCATCACTGCTAGAGTCAAAGCAACAGGTGAAATTTAGAGAAGAGCAATTACACATGGGCTGAGGTCATGCGCCAGGTGCTAGTTGGCAGGGCTGGTGAAACGGAGCGTCAGGTCTTCCGTGATGGGAGGTGGGCCCTGCCTCCCTCTTACCATGGGATTCCCCAATATGGAAAAAGTGTTCTCTGTGGGGTGATGCTTTCATGCGATTGTGGCTCAGGACTTTTCCACAGAGGCAGGTTTACGTGGATTTCCATTTTCTAAGAGAAGAGACTGACCTCTCTCTGGCTATCTCCTGTCTGCTGTATTTGATACTTCTTCAAAGTATATCTTTGATATAGTGGCTGTTTTTCCTTTTGTGCCTTTTTTTCTGACAGCTTTTAATTTTGGTTAAGTACTCCAAGAACTCTGAAATTGTACCTAAATAGGTGAAAATTAAGGATCCATGTAACAATGGCACTGTTACTTTGCAGCCATTTTAAGGATGAGTGTGGATAACTGGGAGGTTTGCCTATGAATAGCATCAGGCACGAAGACAGGAAGTGTTCAGATCTTGAACTGCTATATTTAGCATGTCCTTTCTTGTTACTATTTCTCTCTATTATTCTATTGTCCGCAGCAGTAGAAGACAGGAGCCATAAATAAAATGATGGGGACCAGGGAAAGAGTCTAGGTGAGAATAACTGAAGTAAATATTATTTTTTTCTGATTATAAGTGTGTTAATAGTTCTTCTATAGAAAATAAAATACTTGGATGGTCAAGACCAGTTGTAAGTTAGACATGAGCGTCTGGACCACCTCTACATTTTTTCTCAGACTTTTCTGCTCACCTCATCTGGGCCACCATGACTACGTGCCTTTTTTTTTTTTCTGTTTTGTAGTGTGGGTCAGGAACTCTGGAACCTTTATCTTTTGCCTTAGTTTCTCATCTAAATACATTTGTATCGTGCATCTCATTGCCCACATGCTCAGACTTATTTTCCTCTATAGTTTTTGTAAATGTGGGTTTGTATTAGTTAACTGTAATTCAGACCTTGGCAGATAGAGACCACATGCAGATGGCCAAATTTCCTTAGGCCCCACCAGCCAAGGATACAAATGAAGTCAGTTTAATAGTCACATGTCTTCTTTTATGACCGATATCCCCATCTCAGTCTACTGGAAACCTGCTCTCCTTGCCTCCCTTCACCACTCTTGTATTTTTAGGGGGTCTCCAGGTGGGGTCTTACATGTGCTCATGAACAAGTCTGGTAACCACCTCATCAGCTGCCAAACGGTGACTGAGCACATCCTCTCTTTTCCTCCATTGCCCACTGCTCTGGCCCCAGGTTCCACAGGGGCACCAATGTCTTTGAGGGGCCAAAGGTACTTGTTATCTGATTGGAACTCAATCCCCATTGTGCTGTGTTGAAGGACAGCCACAGTAGTGTAGCTTGTGTCCCAGTGTCTTACAAAGTTCATTCCAATTCTTTCTATACAGTTCTAATATGAGGAGGATTTGGGAGCTGATAAGGAGTTAAACGTCTGTGACAGCAGCCAGCCCTTTCTTTTTTATGAAGATGTCCTCGTTGCTACATGAATCTCCTGTGACTTGCTCCTTCTTCTATTTGGATGAGTTCTTCACCAAAAGGCTCCCTGGTCTCTTCATCAATTGGGATTAATTAATTAAGTAAATAATTGATTTATTCCTGGAATGAATGAAAACCCACAGTAATAGTGGCTTAAATGCGATAGAAATTCATTTCTGTCACACATAAAATAAAGCCCAACATGAATATTCTGAAACTGGTAAGGTACTCCACTGGGTCAGGAATCCAGGATCCTTCTATCCTGTGGCTCTGCCATCCTCACCATGAGGCTGCCACCTCATAGCTTAAACTGATGTCTCAAGCTCTAACCATCATGTCTAGCAGAATGGAGAAAGATGGGGAGGAACATTCATGACTTGTCTTTAAGGACATTTACAAAAGTTGCAAGCAATCTGTTTTTCTTTTTTTTAATCCCATTGGTCATCACATAATTACATGACCGCACTTGGCTTCAGATGAGGCTGGAAAATGTCGTCTTTACTATGACAGCCATGTGCCCAACAATATTATTATTATTATTATTATTATTATTATTATTATCTTATCAAAACAAGAAGGGAGAACAGCTGTTAAGGAACAGCAAGTGGACTTTGCCACAATGCTCATGCGAGTAGTTTTCTGGAATGCCTAGCCTACCAGTTGACCTTGAGCCAAAACAGTATTAATTGCCTCCAAGGCCAACATGGGCTGTTTTATTTGCCCTCTCCATAGCAAAATATCACCACTCCTTTAATTTCTCTTCTGGCTAGGACTGTCTGTTAGTTACAGAATTGTCCAGTGCCACTCTTCCTTTTCCTTTTTATTTCATTGGCTATGGTCAAAGTACGTCACTCAGGCTCTCGCTGCTGTGTAGAATTATCTATGTGACATGATTGATTTCCTAACTGTGATCTTTGCAGCAAATTGTGTCTGATAGGTGCTTTGATGAAAAGTATTCACTACCCTAAATTCTGCTCCCAGAAAGGCATATTTCTGCTGGGCTCTCTGCTGGAGTGAGTAGCACCCATGCAGATCGGTTATGGTGAACTTCCAGACACTCAGCATGTAATTTTTTTTCTGAGTGGGTCCTAGCTTATGTTTCTTCCAGTAGATCTGGCTGCTTCAAGGTATAATAGCAAGAATAATAGATTCCAGAATGCAATTGTGCCCAGTTTATACAGCTTGGGAGTGTTTTCCTATCAAAGTTTGCTCTTTTTCCTATTCCAAGGGGAAAATAAATCAGGATTGATTAGTGTTAGATCATTTTCAGAGCTACCTGCTTTTGGTACACGTTTATTTCAGGAAACATTATATGGATGGAAAACTTTCTAATTTTTGCTTAAGGTTGATCCTGTTTGAAGGAGTATTAATATCTAGACACAATCAAAATAAATTGTAGATGCAGATTCAGGAAATTCAGACACTGCAGATATTTGAGCACTGTAAATTGTTTTAGCTTTTAGAAAGCTAACTTTGAAATTTGGATTAGCCATTAGCTCAGAGAAAAAAGCAAAATAGCTATAGATATTTTGCTCTTGCAATACACATAAATACATGTATACTTGTATGATTTGAATAAAGTGATAAATAAAGCCTAACATATCTTAGTGATCAATCAATGCTAGATCAGAAAATACAGATGAGCAAAACAAAACAGTAAGAACAGTGCTTAGAAGAAAATTTACAGCATTGAATGCATTTTTAGAAAAGAAGAGAGATCCAAAATCCAATAATCTAAGCTTCCACCATGGGAAGCTGGAGAAGGAAGAGCAAGCAAGTAGAAGGAAAGATATAATAAAAACTAGAGCAAAAGTCAATTAAATTGAAAATAGTAAAACAGTAGAGAAAATCAACAAAACCAAGAGCTCGTTCTTTGAATTAAATAAAATTGATAAAACTCTAGCCAGGCTAACCAAGAAAAAAAAAAGAGAAAAGACACAAATTACTTGTATCTGAAATGAAAGAGGGACCATCAATAGTGATCTCATGTACATTAAAGGGACAATAAAGAAATATTTTGAACAACAACTTAGAGGAAATGGACCAATTCCTCGAAAAACATAATTTATCCAAGTTCCTACAAGGGGAGATTCATAATCTGAATAAGCCTATATTTATCAAATAGATTGAATCAATAATTAAAAACCTCCCAATAAAGAAAGCACCAGGCCCAAATGGTTTCCTTGATGAATTCCACCAAACATTTAAAGAAGAAATCATATCAATTTTCTACAGTCTCTTCCAGAAAATAGAAAGAGAGAGAACTCTTCCTAAATCATTCTTTGAGGCCAGCATTACCTAATACCAAGACCAAATAAAGACATGACAAGAAAGGAAAACTACAGACCAATGTCTGTCATGAAAATAGATGTAAAGATCCTCAATAAAATGTTAGTAAATAGCATGCAACGATGTATAGAAAAGATTTATACACCATGACTAAGTGGGATTTATTCTAAGTATACAATATTGATTCAACATTCAAAAAACAATTAAAATAATCCATTACATCAACAGGCCAAAGAAGAAAAATCATATGATCATGTCAAGAGATTTGGAAAAAACATATGACAAAGTCCAACATCAAGTTTTGATTTTTAAAAAAACTCAGCAAACTAGGAATAGAGGGGAACTTATTCAAATTGATTTAAAAAAAACCTATAGCAGTCATGCTCCTAGGTGTTTACCCAAATGAGGCGAAAACTTAGGTCCACACAGAAACTGTACTTGAATGCTTATGGCAGCTTTATTTATAATTATGCAAAACTAGAAGCGAACAAGACATCCCTTAATGTGTGAATGGATAAATAAACTTGTGTTACATCTATACAATGGAATACTATTCAGTGATAAAAGAAATAAGCTATCAAGCCACAAAAAGACATGGAGGAACCTTAAATATATATTTCTAAGTAAAAGAAGCAAGTCTGAAAAGGCTCCATACTATTTCTTTCCAACTATATCACATTCTGAAAAAGGCAAAACTATAGAGATAGTAACAAGATCAGTTTTCATGAGGGTTTCTGGGGTGAAATGGAGGAGCAATGAATAGGTGAAGCGCGAGGATTTTTAAGGTGGTGAAACTATTTTGTATGGTCCTGTAATGTTGGATACATAACATTATGTGTTTGTCAAAACCCGTAGAATTGTACAGCACAGACAGTGAACCCTACTGTAGACTATGGAACTTAATTAAAAAAACAAAACAAAACAAAATCAGCAATAACAGCAACAAAAACTTTTTTCCAAATTCTAGAGATACCACTGATAACATGATAATGTATTTCTTTCCTAATGTGTATATGTCAATGAGTCATAATTACAGTTTTTTACATTAATGAATGAATATGATATTTCTCTCTATGGTATGAAAAATTGAGGCTTTGATTAAATGCAGAATAACTTTTTGCAAACATACTATTACTTCTATCTGTGAAAAGGAAATATCCTTAATTTCTCTAAGAAATTCAATGTGGATCCCAGGGGAACTGTCAAATTCTAGTCATTAGTGGCATTTACTGGACTCCAAAGATATACAACTTTAGCATTTTTAATCATCAGCATTCCTTTCAGTGTTCTTAGTCGTCAGTAGCTCATTCGTGCATGCAGGCATTCATCCGTCTACTCAACAAAAAGTTACTCAGCCCACATTACATGCCAGTCAGTGTTTTTGGCACCTGGAGCTTGCCTTAGTAGAGTTTACATTCCAGTGGGGGAAAAATTAACCAAATAAGAACCTAGTTAACTATATCATTAGAAATTGTGATAGGTGCTATGAATTAGAACCCAAGTTGTTATAAGAGTTTTACAAGGCGAGCTAATTTGGCTCGGGTTGAGAAAGTGTCGGAGGGACCTGCTATGAGCAAGTGATGATACTGAATCTGAGATTTGAAGGATAAGCAAGGTGAAGAATGAGGACAACATTCCAGGCAGAGGGAAGTAGATGTGCAGGTCCTGAAGTGGGGAAGAGCTTGTTGCATGTAGGGACTGAGAGAAGGCCAGGGTCGCTGGAGCGTAGTCAAGAGAGAGGAGCAAACAGGGGCCAGATCATGAAGGCTTTGGAATTGTTACTAAGTTCGGTGGGAATTCATCGGAATTATTTAGACATTTGCTAAGCAGGCTCCAACTTATAATTTACCACTTTTTCGCTGAGAGGAATGGAGGAGGGGTGGAGTAGAGGTAGAGGAGCTGTAGGAAGTTGTTGGGAGAGGCTTGGCGAGAGGCAGCGATGGCTGGAAGCTGTGGGGATGAAGGGAAAGTACAGATGAAGATGCATTTTGGTAGAAGAACTTGCAAGACTCAGGGACAGACTGAATGTGGACAATTCCCAGGTTTTTGGCTGGGTATTATTTATTGAGATATGGAAACCTAGGGGAGAAAGACGTTTGGGGGAAAAGATCCAGAAATACCTGTAAAATATCCAAATGGTTATATCAAATGGGCAGCTTAGAGGAGAGGTCAGAACTAGAGAGAGAAACCGTGGATTTGGCACAGATATAAGATTTAAAGCCATGGGAGTAGCTTCTGCTGCTGGGCAGCATGTGTAGCGTGAGAAGCAAGAAAACCCCAGGACAGTTCTGAGCAGCTGAGTTCAGATGAGGAAAAGGAGGACACCTCAGAGAAGACTGAAGCATAGCTGAGAAGACAGGGGGAAGAACAGGAGATTCGAGAGCCAGAACTAGGTAAAGAGAGTTTTCCAAAAGAGGAAGGAATGTTCAATTACATGAAATACTATTAAAAGGTCAACTAATATAAGCATTGATGAATTTCTATTTGATTTGGCAACATGGAGGTCACTAGTAACGTGGTAAAGTATTTCCAGGTATTTTGAAAGCACGTATCTAGACTGAACTGCATTTCTAGGGCATCCTCTTCTCACCTTGTATTGTCCTCAGGGACTGACTTCATTTTTCTCTTCCTCTCCACTCTCCCAAGTTATTTTCCCCTATTCGTCTAATTTTCCTCTTCTCTTTGGGCCAAAACAAAAGCATGACACAGGGAAAGGGGAGGCAGGAGAATGAAACGGACAAAAGAGAAAGTTAATACAACAGACACACGACATAGAATTATTTTGTCCTGTTCTTCACAGAATTTCTTTTCCTTCTTGTTATATTTACTTAATTTACTTACCTTCATCTACTCAGAAAAATCAGTGATGAAATGTTATCTGTTTCAACAAGCCCATGTAAATACATTCTTGTTTTGTCTACTCCTGCTGTGATTAAATCACAAATACTAGAGCTTTCTTTGCAATTTAATTTGCTGTAATCCATGGCATAAAGTGAAATTGGCCTTAAGGTGGAACACAAATACTATGAAATGGTTTATGTCAAGATGACTTGAAACTTTTCATCTTCTTTCACTTATTTCACTTTTTATAACACTTATATAAGAGAAGACTTGGCATTAAATACTAAGAAATAAATACTTAAATGGCCAAGAATTGACTGAATTTGATACCCTTCATAGTACAAAAACACCAACTATTTTAAAAATAGTGTTATCCAAGACTAAAGATTTCTTTTAAGTGGAGAATGTTTTTTGAAATAAAGGAAAAGAATTTTAGTGATTTTTTAATGGCAATTTTTGAAAATAGTCAAAAGTTGCTCCAGTATACATCATTATGAACTTATGGTAAATGACTAAAATAATTTAGAATCCTGCTTAACACTAACCAAAATCCAGGTAAAATAGTGCTTAGTACCTTTGAAGCACGTAAGATCTCTAGAAATGCATTACTAAATATTATTTGTGCCGTTAATGACTCATCAACATTTAGGATGATGTTTAGCTTTCATTGTCAGTGTTTTAAAAGTCAGCTATATAAAGTTGATAGGGTATACGCATTAGAATATCCATTAGTCATTTTTCAGGAAATGGAATATGTATGCACACCTGAATGTTTATTTAAATATACAACAAGAGGAAGATGTTTAAGCCTAGTTTTATAATTTGCATTTTAGCAAGTTAAAAAATATTAGTTATTTTTGTCTCCTTCCTCCCTCATGCCTCTCATTCTTTTCCTCAGAAGGTAGACAAAATGCTGACTTGGGCAGCACTTTTTAAAATATTGAGGGTCTTTGAAACCCGGGGTTTAATGAGTACTTGATAGCATTAGAACAGGTTGAAGGAGAAACCTCCTCTGTCCACATTGTCATCCCCCTGCCTGTTCCTCTTTTCAGTAGTAAGCTAAGAGTGTAACCCCTGCATAATGTTTCTGTTCCCTGGGTGAAATGCTGCAGTCCTTTTTTTGTTCTTTTGATGGAGACATGGTGGGAATTCTGGTGTGGGAAATAAGGACAAAAAGAAAAGCAGGTTTTTGTCTTTTAAAAAAATTTTTGAAAGGGACTGGCCCAGTGATTAAGTTCACATATTCTGCTTCTGCGGTCTGGGGTTCACTGGTTCGGATCCCAGGTGCAGACATGGCACCACTTGGCAAACCATGCTGTGGTAGGTGTCCCACATATAAAGTAGAGGAAGATGGGCACGGATGTTAGGTCTGGGCCAGTCTTCCTCAGCAAATGAGGAGGATGGGCAGCAGATGTTAGCTCAGGGCTAATCTTCCTCAAAAAAAAAAATTAAAAATTAAAAAAAATTTTGAAAACTTCATTATTATCACAAAGAGCTTTACAAATCTAGACGGTTGTTTTGAAGTGAAAAGAATTGTGAAAAACGTGTTACTGAGAAAAAACCGAAAGAGAAGGCAGGATCATTAAAAAAAAGCAAGTAAACTGAGCCTATGGTTTAAAATTAGTGAAATCAAATATAATGGGTGAAGGTGAAGAACATAATTTTGGTAACAAAGTGTGGTATCTTGGGACTCCTCCTAGCAGTGTCTAGTTAAGGACCATGAACAGCGGAAACAGGAAGTAGCTAGACTCAGTGTACTCAATGGTTACGGTGATAGTAGAAAATGGCCCCAGGAGATAGGTGATAATCCAACAGATTGAGAGGGTCCAATGTGCACGACAGTGGTGTCCCAGCAGACAGGTGAAGCACGGAGACAGAAACTCAGGAGGAGAGGAATTTTGGATATTCAGGAGAATGATGGCAGTTGGAAGCAGGCAGTCTTGTCAGTAGGTAGCACTTCTCAAGTCCTAGGCATTTTACCAGCCTAGGTTGGGATTAAATTTTGACATCAAAGGATAAACCTAGTTATCTAAACTGAGATGCAAAAGTGAGTTGGCCCTGCATTTTGGAGAATTGGAAAAGAATTTCATAATCTCTACTTGCCTCAGGACAGGATTAGCAGAATTTGGAAGTGAATATATCAGGTGGCCTCTGCTGCGAGGATGGGAAAGTTGAAGAGACTGTGGACCAGGCAAAACCTTATCAATTGGTTTAGGAAGCACCAGTGACAGGGTCTAGGTGTATGGACAGAGGCTTGAAAGTAAGAAAGTTTTAAGTGATACAACAGGAAGATGGGATTTTGAAAAGATATGTGAAATAAAATTAACCAGAAATTGATCCGAGACCTTAAGAGACAATTTCGAGACTCATTCGTTTTAAGGTTTACTATTGAGACTTTCAAACACACAACAAATAATTTTCCAGTTGGGTTTGATATAAACATGCAAGTTCTTTTGCAAAACAGTTTCTGTAAAGACAGCATTGTTCTAGGACCTGACATGTTTCAGAAATTGCACATCCAGACTGAGTTGAATGTTCTGGAGTAATTCTGCCATGATGTTTAGAAATGTTCTTACTCTAAACAAAAAGCCTGATCATATTGTATTACTCAAATGTGTATAAGACTAGACCTGACAACGCATATTAGTGTACAGTTTGAGACTGCATCAACAAATGACTTTTAAAAATCAGTTGTAAATATATTGATCTAACCTAGAATCAGGTTAAGAGAAATCCTAGGTGGGGATTTGACAGCTGAGAACCTACAAATATCTTGCTTGGGCTGAAATTTTACTTGCTTTGTTTGTTTCAAATTCTGTTTTTATTTTTTAAAAAAGTGAACTGCACAGTATTTTAATTTATAATCTGCATTAGATTGTTCTAGTTTACTGTTATATTATATGGCTTGGCAGAGAGGATATTTCCTGTCTCTCTTCTGCAAAACAGAAAAATATCCACTGAACAAAAGATAGGTATATAGCAAGCATTAAAGTAGTCCTCTAAATCTTATGAAAACATTTAGTTCCTCAAACAGTGCTTTAGAGAAGTGGATTTACTATCTCTCATCCAGCAGAGGGCTACCAAACTCCAGGAATTTGTATTTGTACACATAACAAATTTGTATAGCTTATTTGAGTTTTCTGTTTTTTGGGGTTTTTTTGGTGTTTTTTTCTTTAAGCAGCGGATCTTTTTCTTCAAATGGAGTTTTCCTGTATGTAAAGGAGGTGCCCCTGGAGCTGCTCGAGATTGCAGAAGGGACCCTGAGCTGCTTCTGCAGGAACCCCAGTGAATTGTGGAGGCTAATGGAAACCCTCCGCTCTGATTTATCCAAAAATACTCTTCCAAATTCAAAGTCAGCTCTTTTTGGGTAGAGTCGTAAATATCTTTCGCTCCGTAAAAATCCTAACGCTGACACTGCAGAGAAAATACATAAGCAGAATGATGTCCAAGTTATGAAAGTTCCTCGTACTGGGTTTGTCTTCAGTTGTATTTGTAACTCCTACCCTATGGGTGTATGTCTTGTTTTTGTCTTCTTTCAGGAAAGATGACATTTTATCTCCAATCTTATGAGTGAAAAGGGATTTATTTTGACATTTTCTTCCCAGTATTACATAGGTGTGCCAAACTGACGGACCGATTGACTGTGTCCTTCTATATTTATTCCTGTAATGAGGTCAGTTTTGCCCTTTAATTATGAGACTGAAAAAGCGTTCCATCACCTCCCTATTTATTATTGTACTTTGGTAATAAATTTATGTGTAAAAGAAAGTATGACAGAGGCTTCTATTTGGAACCATGCCTACTTGGTAGTCAAATGGTAACTGTTCTTTGTTTTGTTTTTCCATTCAAAAGGGAGCTTTTGTAGGATGTCCTTTATTCTGATTGAGGCCTGCCGTAAATCTGTGGTACTGAATTCACTTATGTAATTTGACTATAGAGCTATCGTTTCACGGGGGCTAGTAAAATTTTCTCAGGCACTTAAGTTGTCTTAGTCAGTCCAGGGTGCTATAACAAAATACTACAGACTGGGTAACTTATAAACAACAGAAGTTTATTTCTCATAGTTCTGGAGGCTGTAAGTCCGAGATCAGGGTGCCACTATGGGGTCAGGTGAAATGAGGGCCCTCTTCCAGGGGAGCAGACTTCTCCTTGTGTCCTCATGTGGTGCAGAGGAGGCAGGGAGCTCTCTGGGGTCTCTTTTATAAGGGGATTAATCTCACTGGTGACCTAATCACCTCCCAAAGGCCCCACCCACTAATACCATCTCAATTGGCATTAGGATTTCAACATACGAATTTTGGGAGGACACAAACATTCAGACTATAGCACAAGTTCACTGACTTTAAGCTTCATTCCACAGTGTTACAAAGCTTTGTGTTGGATTTCATCCTTACCAAACAGTCTGAAGAATTGTGAGCTTATTAATGATGTTGGTCATCAAAGGGATCAGCATTTTCTTCCCACACTATTTTTGGGGGCAATTGTATCTTATTTCCATCTATTCCCTGTGTTTCTGTCTTACAAGTCTACTTTCCTCCCCTTTCATGCTTTTATATTCATGTTTTGTTTTTTTTCTCAGAACAGTGATCACAGTAGTTACTACTCATTGAGCACCTACTACAAGTTTTACAGGTGCCATTGCTCTTGGTTCTGTTAGGTAGACATTACCCCCGTTTATATAGAAGGAGATTGAAGACTACAGAGGCTGGGTAATGTATCCAAAGTTATAGAGCCCAAGTTGGAATCCAGACTCAAGACCCTTCACCACAAAAAGAAGCTCTCTTTTATAACGTTATCAAAACTGTGTTATATGATCAGTTAATAAGAAAAGATGGTTCAAGTGGAGACTCAAACAATAATACTTACATACTTTAAGCATTTTATTTTAACTTGAAACATATACATTGGACTTCTTTTGTCAATGGTTTGATGTCGGATCGTGACCTTTTGTTTAAGAATTTTTCACTGTTTGAGGTTTCATCTTGTGATCTTTGAATAAACAATACCTACCTATAGGTATTGTCTCACCTATATTTTCCAGTTTGGTGTCTTTTACTTGGAGTCAGAACTTAAAGACACTTGCAAAAAAATCTGATGGCAGGATTTCTAGATGTTTCTAAAGCCTGTCCCCCAATCTTTTACATTTGTTCCAGCCATTCTCATCACTCAACAGCAGTATTTATTAGGGATTCATCTTTATCAAGTCCTTACAAAGCATTTGTATCAATTTTCATAAAACAACTTTTTTTGTACCCATATTTTCTTAGATAATATAAGACATATTTAAATTATATAATTGTAATAACAAGTACAACTGGAATAAAAAGGTCAGTAATAAACATAGCTGGCTCTTGTAAGCATACAACTTTACTAGCTGGAGAAGAATGTGCAGATAGTATAGAACAACTAGTAAGCTGCAAGCTTCTAATATATGGTGGGCATCAGTAGTATTCCTAGAGGGAGTGGAGACATCTTGTTAAGTAAAGGTTTGTTAAGAGAGCTTCTACTCTCTGTCTTTCAAGAAATGAGGGGAGAAAGAAAACTTTCTGTGAAGACATTGAAAGCTAAGTGCATCACAGGACTTGAAACAGTAAAAACTGCAGATGTTATGTTACAAAGTTTGTTGGGTTGAATATTGCCTAAAGTTTCTACCCAAGCCATCAGATTTGTTTTTATATAAAACTTTTAACTTGTGGAAAATAGTCTATTGTATTTTTTCAGTTACATCTTATTTATCTGTTAGATTTTGGTGACATTTTTGAATTTTCAGATGTTTAAGGGTGAAATTGCCTTTAGTTACTACATCGTTAACAAAACTTTTATTAATAAAATGTATGGCGTTCTAAAGTCCTATAGTACACATAGTTTCTACAATTCATTGGATGCTTCTATCGCTCACTTATCTAACATTTATTATTGTCCGTTCTTATGCAAAGTAGTATAGTTTGGTTGAGAGGTAGAGAAAAAAAAGGAAATAAGTCTGAACTCAAAGAGCTCAGATTACTTAACTTCCCAACTAAGTGATACTATTTTGAGGAACCAGAACGGTTTGTTTGTTTGTTTGTTTGAATTCTTTTTTGTGTCACTGCCTTGTTCATAGTTCCATTATCTCAAGTCTGTATAGGTTTGTTCTCTATTCTTTTGTATACTTCATTGTCTTTGATTGTATGCTGGTCACTGTACTTGGAAAATTATTTATGCAGATAATTTGAGGTCAAGGATGAAAGTGACTCTTGCCGAGATCTGTATTTACTGCTGCCAGGCTCTGTGGTCACGGGTGGTTTGGAGATCACCTGAGGCCTGGTTCAAGGCTTGAGCTTTGTTGAAACTCCAGGCAGTAAAACCCAGGTTGTAAATCTGCTGGAAGGCGATTATTTACTATTCTACCCTTAGCCTAAGAGTATAGCTTTTGAAGTCCCAGGTGATTGTGGGGAGACCCCTCCATTAGGCACTGCATCTTGTGTAGACAGTGGCCTTTGATTTCTGCCCTCTTGCTCATGAAGTTTTCAACATCAAAGTTCAATTTTTCTAGGGAAATACATTCGGGAAAGAAAAGCAATTTCTATGCTCATCTTTCAGTGGCTCCGTTTTCCTTCAGTTTTGCCTAGAATTCTTTTTTATAGTGTCAGCTATTTGTTGCTTTTAAGAAATTGTTAATATTATATTCAGTATTCCTGGTTTGTTTTGGGGGAGGGTTGGTCAGGATGACCTGGCTCCTATTAGCTGGAAACACATGCTGTCCATGTAGGTGCTCAGTAATTTGCTGATTGATCTGATCTAGAAGTGATACAAACACCATGTCACAGAAAAGACTCCACTATGCCTTACCTCCGGAAATGTGGTTTCCAAAGAAAGTTTGATTTAATTTTATGCATTGGTTTCCATATTTATGGGCTATGACTTTGCATGAGTAAGTATAAAATGAAAAGTGCTGGTCGTGCCTAAAGCAAGAAACGCTGACTGCCTAGCAACAGATTTTCTTTATAGGTCAATTAAACAAAGATTGCGATAAAAAGGATATCTTATGTCTGTTGGTGAAGAAATGAAAACAGCTCATGGAAACTCTATATTGGCAGAGGTGGGGGTGGTGGTGGTGGTGGTGGATGGTTAACTAAATGTGATGGGGTCCAGAAGCAGTAATAATCCAGAAGTTTATACCTTCATAAAAATTACTAACCATCCACAGATACAAAAGGAGCACTTTGGAGCACTTCAATTTTTTAGTACCAACAATGCAGTCACAAGGGAATTGTTTTTTGAATGGTTGAATTATTGAAACAACATATGTTTTAAGTCTTTTATATTTATTGCCGTATCCACGGCACAGAAACTCCACTGGGTATGGAATTGCTGCAAGTGTTTATGTCCGTATTTTAATGATTAGGGCATTGGCTTGGAAAACTGGAGATCTGAAACATCTATCACTGATTGGGTGTTTGATCTTCAGCAGATTTGGGTATGCTCTAAGATACATTTTGCCATCTTTCTATTGTTAATTTTGAAAAATAATGAGATATTTTTGCTAATAATTTACTGGCCAGGAATACTTAGTTACAGGGCTGTAATTCATGGTCGATAAAATGTATAGAATAATAGTCCAGTCATTTCAACCCACATTTACTGGATTTTAAGCCTTTCTGATTTATATGCAAATATAAATTATTTCATGAAAATTAAGACACATGGCTTAAATTTGGAGTCACATAAAGAATAACAATTAAAAATAGTTTTGTCTCAATCAAGAAAAATTAATCTTTTCCTTTTGTAAATAGTCTAATGAAAACATGTTCTATCAAACTGTTTATCCTAGTAGCAGTTCTAACTGACATTATGCAAATATAAAACTTTCACGTGTTGATCAAACTTCTCTCTCCCTTACCAATTAAGCTGTTCCTTTGAGTTGCTAAAGGTACTAACATATAAATCCTGAGGACAAATATAATTCCTAGAATAAAATATAAATTCCTTCATGGATAAAAGGTACACAAAAACATCTTCAAGGGCGAATAAGTTTGAGATTGCATTTTCACATTTTAACCACAATTCAGTGCTTTTTATTTGGCCAAAGTAAAAGGGCTAAGAAATACAGCCAGAGTGTTTATGAAAAGCTGTTACAAACCCAAAAGGGAAGTTATATGTGTTTTAAAAGACAACTTTAAACTGTCAGCAGGAGTTAAAACTCAACCCCAAGCTTTCAATCCCTAATAGACGATGGGGCTTTCTTATCCAAGATCAGTATGTTTTTCCTGAATAAAAGTCCACTTATGAGAAGAGAGCAGCCCTGAGAAGACATTTAAAGGTTTTTAGAAATAGTTTGAAACTTGAAACCAGGCATTTGAAGATGGGGAAACAGCTTTCTATTCAAGATCTGAATATTCGTAGTTGTACTCACTGTAGATTGTACAGAGTGACGGAGATGTTGCAGGATGTCTGGAAATCGTTCGCTTCTAATGGTGGATGTTCATCTCCACTACGGCAGAGACTTTGTCATTTTCACTCCTGCACCCCCGGTGCTTCTCGACTGGCTCATATTAGGCCTGCAGTAACTGTATTTAAGAAAAAGGTGGCACCAGCGATAGAAGCTGTGCAGTAATGCGGTGGGGAGAGTGAGAAAGTTTTTATTTTAAACAAATATTAAAAAAAAATATTTTAAAAGGCAAATTTTAGATTAATTCCTAGGCTTTCAATCTAAGATGCTATATAATAAATTAAAAGGAGGATAGATTTTAGCATTATGGGGCTTTTCTGATTCCTGATGAACTTATTTCTTTATTTCTTGTCAAAGGGAGCACAGAGAGATAAATTTGATTAAGAAGCCTCAGAGAAGGGTTTTTCTGTCGGAAGAGTTTTTTACAGGGAGCAAACCTGGGCTGACTCCAGTTTACACAAGCTCAGCTAATGCACATGCACCTTTGTCCCTCTAGGCCTGCACTTTGGGAATGAATGAATGGAGTTGGGGATGGGGTTCAGTGGATGCCGGGAGAGAGAGACCGTATCTCTCTTTTCCTCCTGAACTGTGGCTTTTTTGATTTTCCTTTCTCTGTCTGTGCCTTTCCCTTCCGTCTGCCCGTTGCAGACGTGGCTGCTCCGCTGATCCCCTTACCATACTCACAGTCATTATAGGGCTGAGGTCTTTGGTGACAAAATGCTAACTATTTATGACCTACACTTTGTGTGGCTTTATCTTCTTTATGTAAAGGGGTCTCCAGAGGGAAGCTTTTCACTCCTTGTCTGCTTCCCATTGTAACAGCTGGAAAGTTTCTGTGACACATCAAAAGTGTTATGAGCTTATTTCAGAGGCTGGAAGGTGGGGGTCTTGAGACTGCTTCTGCTTTTCCGTCATAAACTATGGGAACTGCCTGTTTTGACTTGGAGCTGGAGTGTCCTTACTTCCATTCCTCAGGCAGAAGTAGAAGGAAGACACCATTTGGGTATTCTAACTTCAACCAAATCATCTCCTTACAGAGACCGTTATCAATGGAAAGTAGGATCTGTTATATTATTAGCAAGCTCTGCTTTATTAACCTTATGTTATCAAATTGGCTTTTGGATTTGGCTTCAGGCAAAACAAATCGGGGGTGATACATCAACACAGCCCTTCGTTCAGCTTGCTTTCTCTTACCCTGACCATTCATGAGTCTCAGAACACACAGGAATTCTCAAACATGGGCAAATGCCGTTGAACTCGAGTAGGATAAACTCTTGGCTCATAGCTCAAGTGAGCAGAGTCTTTTTTTGCTGATTAGGTGATGTTTTAACTGTCTTCCTAGTGCATCTGCTTCTTTTCCCCCTTACCACCCACACTCCATTTTTGGTGGAGTGGCAATATATGCTGTTTAATTGCATAGCTGCCTCTCCTGGGTGAGGCGGGGGAGAGAGAAGGGGATTAAGTTGCATATGGCCGGCTCAGTTGTTATTGAACGATGCCCTGACTGATGCCTGACGTCTGCAGAGGATTTTCTTTGGATTCTGATCAATGGAGTGCTGGACACTGAGGACAGCAAATGGCCTTTTTCTCTCCTGTCTTTAAAATGAAGTATGTCCTCTCTGAAGGGCAATCTATCTATGCTGGCTCTCAAGTTTAAATGTAAACGACAGTGTGTTCCTGACTTTGAAGGCAGACACAAGCTTATCCCATTGATGGCCAAGATGCTTTGTGGAAGGAAGCAGCTTTTGTTATAAGTTCAAAATTCAGGCAGTATTGTCTCTCCGCTGGAGGCTTGATGGAAAGACTCCTTGAATGCGGTGCCTGCATCATTTAAATGGCCGGGAGCTCCTGGGACTGGAACCTGGTGCCCTGTCTGTGCAGAGGTCAGCTGGTGAGTGCTCGCTGCTCTCTTTCCTCAGAAAATCGACACCGATTTTTTTCCATTCAAATAGAAATCAGGAAAGTTTGAGCAACAGGAATATACAGGAAGGAGTGATTTTAGAAAATCATTTCTCAACAGCTTACTATTGAATAAGTTGGTTGTAGAGAAACGACACTCCGACTGCGTAGGAATGTCTGATCTGCTCCAAAAAGGATTATGTGCTGCCATCCATCTCATGTGGGAGCAATATGTTCTATGATTGAGGAAAAGATAAATGAAAAATCGCGCACTAAAAAAGGACTCGTGATCGGTTATTTTATTTAAAAATATTCGTCCTAGCCTGTGAGTTCCTGTTTGGGGATTTGACCGGTAGAGCCCACAGCGGGAACTTTTGAGTGGGTGGCCTCTCCCGAAGTGGGCTGATTTAAGAGTACCGAACCTCGGCCCTCCTGCCACTGCAAACCATCCTCGGGAAGGTGATCTGGAACAAGTTGTTTGCCTTCTGGTGTCCTCAACTGTAAAAACACGATGACTTTGCTTCTCTGTGTTGCATTCAAAGATATTATGAGAAAATGTGGGCAAAGTAGCGTAATTATCCTTTTCAAAGATTTGGCAATCACAGTGCTTTGTGAAATATTTATGTCAGTCAAACTAAACATCTAACAAACCAACATCTAACTCATTACCTTTTCTTCATGAGACAAAGTGATGAAAAGAGCTCTCAAGAATAGAGCTCTCTACTTTTTTGTAGAAAAATGGAATGGAGGGATCTTGGGGACTAAGACTCTGTTAACCATGTCTAAGAACTTCTTTTTAAGTTAGCAGATTGAAATTTAAAAATGTGTAATTTTCCAGGCCTTAGAAGACAACGTAGTTAAATTGATTCTGTCGATTTACAAGTAGGTCTATTGAGCTCATTAAAGCTAATGAAATAAACACATTTTTTTTTTCGACAACAGGAACTCCCCACTTTCTTCTCTAGCTGTGCTTGTGATTTTTCACCTTCCTTTGGGGACATCTACAGAGGGGAGAGGATACTGTGATATAGAGGAAGGGCGTTATCCCAGAGGAAGCCCAAGAGTCACCTTCATTAACAGGGAAACCCCGTAGGAGGCTAGGCCATAATTTATTAGGATGCGTGGTACTAAGTTAAAAGGACGTTTGCGAATCAAGTAAGACTTGCTTGGTTGTAAACATTTTTTAAAAAGTATTCAGGAGAAAAGAGAATGCAGATGGCCCTAAGGACACCCTGCGCTCCAGTCTTGGCGCTCTCCCTGAGCCACCTTCGCTCCTAACGACCGCTTTGACACCATCACAGCTGATCGTCTTGAAGTACCTCAGAGGAGAAAACGTTAGAATTGTCCTATATCAAGTGGCAGGCGGTGAGTCACCTGGGTAAGGAGATAGAAGAATTCTCCCCAAATCCATGCGGTTCCTTCCCAGGAAGCCTAAATGTCTATGTGTGTTTCTTTGTAAACATGTACAAGATTTTCTAGAGGAAGGAGTCAATTAGAAGCTGACTTTTTTTTTTTTAGGAGATGAATTCTCAGCTGTTCAAGTCAGAGAGGGTTATGCTTCTCATACATAAGAAACTAATCGTGCTGCCTGGAAGTTAACTGATCCATGAACCACCATGGCGCCAATATAATGCTGCCCAAGCCACGGTGATTATTCTCGCCTTTGACTGACTTTTGAGTCAGATTAAAAGCTGGGTTCTCTATACTACCCTGCAGTGCATTTTGCTTGCTTGTGGGATATTTTATTAATCTTACCTCTTTCAACTTATTTTAGGTAGAAAAGAAAAATTGTAAATTATGTTAGTATAAGCTAAAACATGTAGAGACCACCCACAGTATAGAAAATTAGTATTTTCTCTCCTAGAAGAGTTACTATCTTACTATCTTCATACAGTATAGGAAAGGAAACTATACATTCTTCATTTATCGAGGTAGGTATGTCATAAAGTTAGGGTACAAAAACATATCATTTCCTAAGAGGACACTTGTGATGTTATTTTACTTTTTTCTTAATAATAGGAAATATGTAGAATCAGATTATATTGTTTAAATGTCAATGATTATAGTAGTAGTCAAAACTTTCTTCTTCTAAGATGGGACAATTGTGTGAGTGAGTGTGTGTATGTGTGCAGGGGTTTCCACAATCCGCGATGTGCAACGCAGTGTTATGACTGTCTCCAGAGTCCAGGGATGAATAATTATGAAATAAGTGACATCCTATTGGCCCTTGATAAAACTGTGGTAAAATTTTGAAAATTTGGCCGTATATGTAACTGGAATGCTGAAGAGAATTTCATCTTCTCGAGTTAACAGGTTGTGTCCTCTCTTTTTTCATTGCGTCTCCCTATTGAGTATAGAAACAGGAACATCCAGAAATACGATCCTGCTTTACTTCATCACGTTACTTAATGTTAATTTTGTATTTGACAAAAGCCTTTGGTAGTTAATGATGTGTACCTGTGTGCCTCTTAGAATGATGGAGAGTAGCTTTCCCTGTTGCCTGCTCCTCTCTCTCCTTTCCTCTATTTCTGCCCTCCTTTCCCTATTTGGGGGGCCCCTCTTTCCCCGGGGGATAACCTAGCTGAGCCCAGATTATGCTGTGCTCACTGACAGCTCCTTTCCATTCCCTGCTTAATGCAGCTCCCCAGTGCAGCCTCACGTGGGTCTGTCAATGACACAGGGAGGACCAGGTTGCTCCCAGCCCTCCCCCGGGGTGCTCACCCCTGTATTGCTATGGCAGGGGCAAGTAATGCCAACAGTGCTCGTCCTCTCTCCAAACGGCAGCGTTGATTCTTTTCTTTAAATGAACCTTGGAGAAGGGAAGGACTGAGAGATTTAAGAGGCAGGAATTCATGTCATGCGCTACAGCAGAGCAGCCGTAGCCACGGCAGCAGCAGCAGCAGCAGCAACAGCAGCAGCAGCGAGTCTTTCAGAGAGACTGCACCATTTTCTTCTCACCCTGCATAGAGGTGTGGTTGGAAGCGGCAATCAACTACCCACCCCCTAGCAGATCCACAGAGGTGGCCTCTTCCTGGCTCTAGTCGGAAGACACAGACTGTCTGGAGGAGTCCCCAAAGACCGTTCCAACTGGTGATACGTGTCTAAGGAAGGCTTTTTCCAACTAGTAGGATGCTTGTCTGCACTTGCGGCCTCCCAACTGCTGAAGAGCTCGAAGTCTAGTGCTCCGCCCTCCCCGGGGACCATTTCCGAGAGTGGGTGCAAACCTCTGCCTGCGCGTGTGCAGGTGTCTGCTGCTGGGGCGCTTGGCCTGGGACCTTGGTACGTCGTGGTGAATTATGGGTGCTGCAGAGGCTGGAGCAAGATTATGACCTAGCTCGGGGGCGGAGTGGATTATTTTGTGAGTGTTCTGGCTGCCAGCCATTGGCCTGGTAGGGCAAGTCACATCTCCATCTAGCTCTTAAAATCTCCTGGATTGCTAGGGAGTGGAAACTGAGCCGCGGCAACTGCTTCTGCTGATTTCCTCTGCAAAATGGCTCATGCTGCTGCTTCTATTAAAAAAGTTCGAGAGGCTGAACTGGATGAAAAGGAAAAAACCCTTGAGAGAGAGAGAAAAAAACAACGGAAAATCCCCAGAGAGCGCATGGAACGGAAAAGAAAGGTATGAGGAGCGTCTCTTTAACCCTTTCTGTGGCTCAGTGTAAACCCTCAGAACTGGCAACTTCATCCTCCCTTCCGTCCATCATTCCCCTGCACCATCCCCAGGCTCAGTTTGCAGCCTATAGCTCATGCCTAAATTTGCTGCATTGGGAGGAGATGCCTGACCAGGGCAAATTCCCTTTGCTTTAACCAAGCAAAGATAAAAATGCCTGCACCTCATTTTTCTCTGTTTTTCTCAATTATCTTTATTCAATCTCAAAGCCAAGTGCTTTATTTCTCCAGGCCACTCTGAACACTTGTCATAGAAGAAGGAAGGGGTTGATTTATGCTTGGAAGGTTAAAGTATTTCCCTCTTCTTGTTCCTCATCTCTACTACTAGATAGATCTTTAGCACTGCGCCTTCTCAGTGACTTTATATATTTGATTTAGATCTCTACTTAAGAGTAAACCACAGGTTTTATTTACTCTTTTTTTTCCCTTCTGAAGGTTGACACTGTTCTATGTGAAACCACATTAAGAATACTGGTGCAATGAGCCGTGTCACTGAATTTTAAAAATTTTAATTTTAATTAATTTATTTTTGATTGCCATCATTAATCTTATGGTTTTCTTTTCTGACTATAGCAATTAAATGAGAAGACTAAGCTTAAATAAAGGGGAAAAATATTGATTCTCTTTACATTAAACTATAGAATTGTTGTCTGTTTCTGTCTTTTAAAATATTTTTTTCTTTCAAATAGAAATAATCTTATAACTTGATGGAACTGAAATATTCATTTAGCGAGTGGTCTGGTTCTATCGGGGAAGAAGATCTCTGTAAATGCTTTAATGAACAAAGTAGGTCACTGAATAGTTTCAGAAGATGCTAAATGGCATATCACATTAGCAGAACATAAAAATAGTGATTTGAACGCAAGCTGTTGTTAAACATAGCTCTGGGATTAGGGATGTGCTGGGGATCCCCAGATGCTCACTAATCCGTATGCCTGGTGCCTTTTTTGGTTCCATAATAGATATGTATACCTTTCCATTTTGGGGATGTTATCTTTGCCTCATTTTTGGAAAGATGCTTAAGAACTCACAGTGAGTTGAGATCTTACTGCATAGAGATTCGTTACATTTCAGTTTTACTACTTTTCACCACCAGTTAGATCACATGATTGCTGTTAGGCAACACAAATAAATAAAATTAGTGTATATTATAATTTCCCTTCCGGGGAAAACTTTAATACAGTCTGTCTGCCCTTTACAAGACCTTGTTTCAAGGATGCATTAATTCTTTTTCGTGATATCAAAAGTATTATTGGCCATCATTGTGGGAACTGGCTTCCTTCTTGACAGCTACTGCAGTTCTGTTTCTAGTCCTCTAAATGGAGCGTTACTGCATGAAGCAGTTTCCTGTGATTATATCTTTTCTATCTTTTGTTCTTCAAAACACAGTATATTATACCTTGGCCAGGACTGCTTGTTCAGCATCCAGGTGTGACCTAGTAACTTTGTTTGGCTAGAGAACCATGCAGACACCTGGAAGAGCTCTTTGTCTCACTTTCGTATCTGCATCTAGTTCAATTTTTTTCCTTTTTCTGTGCTTTATTAAAATTGTAAAACTACATCATTAAAATGAAGAAGTGCCAATAGTTGTTCAGAATCTCCGTTGCCTGGATGCTGCATTGTTTTTCCTTGAATCCAGCAAGGAGGCAAGATCATTGGTTAATAACGTGGTCAGACGATGGGATCATCTCTGACTTTCACATTTTAGATAATATCATTGAGCTAGAACCAGAGGAACTTGGGGTAATAATGGCATAGCTACTCTTTGCTCGTGTTCTTCTCTTTTTTTTAAACATACCTATTGGACCTCTTCCCCTTTCTACTGCAGATGAGCGAGGCATTACATAGGTATTTACTCAGCACAGCAGATACTTGCTAAAAGGGTGGCTGGGTTTTTAAGCTGTATCAGATTTATTTTCTCATTTCCATCTCCCCTACCCCAACACACATAGCTGCTTGAGCAAGTTCTGAAATTTGGTTTAAGAGAAGAAAAATTTGCATCATTATCATTCCATAAGGTTTATAAAACGGTAGTTTATAAAGAAATGAAAAAATGATGGTTGCCTGTTAGCAGCACTCTGGAACACCATCTCCAGAAAGTTATCTAAAAATTATTCTGCTTTATTTGCTGAGCCATTTTGTAACCATGTGGGAATCCATCAGTTGTAGAGATGACTGAGTGTGTCATTAACGTAGCACTCATGAAGTGTCTTGCAAATGAACTTGTTTATTCGCAAAATTCAGATGGGACCTGCCCCAATGCAGATAAATCCAAACTGCGGAGCTTGAAAAAATAAATAAGCTGACTTTGAAAAGATTTTTCCTGAAGTAAAAATTATTGAGTATTATATCAATTAGGTAGTCTCATATTTGGATTTCATTTTACTATTCTTTTGTAAACTTCCTATTAAAAGAATCTTTGCATTATGTTGTACTCCATGAAACATTTTAAGTAAATTTCAATTATGTGTAAACTTAGAACACATTGCATATTTGGCTATAAGCCCTCTAGCACGTTCTCAGCGGTATGGTTTTTTACATGGCTATATTTGTGTAGTAGGGGACCTAGTTTCAGCCTCATTATCAGCAGAATTTACCTTAGAATAAAATGTTCAGGCTTCTTTGGGCTATAATCTGGATAGCTAATATTTAAATATAGTATGTGCCAAATGTATATTGTGTATGTGTCATACTGTGGTAGAGCTAGAGTAAAACTGAGCTTTAAGCAAATGGACCAAGGTTAAGATTAGTTAAAACAAATTAATTTAACATTTATTTACTCAAAGGAGTACATTAATATTCTAGCTTTTTACAGGGATAAGAGGATATTCCTGTTCTAATTATTAGCATATATTAACTTAAATCGTTTCTTTTTATGTCGAGATGTCTAGTTTCTACAATAAAACCTGAGCATTTTAGACTCGAAGAGGATGCCCACAGAAAAACGGTTTCTCACAAACTTCTAAGACTTAATTCTAGAAAGCAATTTTGAGCATAATAGTCTTTCCACAACCACATACTATTTCTCAACTGTACTTTTTTTAAATTTGGAAAAATAATTAACTTTCAGAGAATCAGTAAAAAAAAAAACAAAAACAAAATAATTCCATCCTTGAAAGTAAAGCATGTATTTACGTGGTCTTCCTCATTTAAACTTATGAATACAAGTTATTTTCAAATAAATAGATATGTTCTCCATTTCTCAGCATGGACAAACCATTTTCCAATCCATCATAATGTCTGTAACACTCATTGGAATCATATGACATAAAAAGCGATTTGCATGACTAGTTCTTAGCATCTAATACTTAAGAATTCTTCCTATTATTTTAATTCATCCTATTAAAAATGACAGAGTTCATATTTCCTGTAAAAAAATGTATGATAATATTTATTGAGTGCCAATGTGGGCCTGTATCTGGCACTTTACGCACACTGTGCTGTTTAATCCCAATGACAGTCCTACACATTAGGCATTAATTCTCTCCATTTCACAATTAAAGAAACTGAGACTCAGAGTTATAGAACTAGCTTAATCATATGCAACTAGTATGTGGCAGAGTTGGGATTTGAACCCAGGCTCCAAAATTCATTGGGGAAAAAAGGTCATATGATTTCTTGGTCTTGTACCTATGCTGAATGTAGACTGGAAGTAAATCAATTAATCTGACCGTGCCTCAATTTCTTCACCTCCAAAATACCTTTCTACAAGCAAAAGAAATTTACTGTGAGAATGAGTTAAAAGACATATTTGAGAGGAAACTATATAAATTTAAGGTTGTGATTCTATGGTAAATTTCATGAGATTTCGTGGAAAATTAATTATTAGAAATCAACATTCGCTCCTTGTATATAGTAATTGCAGTCAGTGATAGACTATGATATATCATCATTCTTTTTTAAAATTTTATCAGGACTTCAAAATGTATTTGTGTATTTACATTTATTAAACTGACACAGAAAGGTGATTTTATGTGGGATTGAGTAGAAAATAAAACCAATTTTTTTCCAAGTCCTTTTCATTGAATTTCATAGACAAAGGTTCTGATCAGTTCTTTGCTTTTGTTTTTTTATGTATGTCATTATTATCTTGGCGAGAACAAGACTTACTAATTTCTAGGATAACCTTTGGGAGACACTACCCCACGATTTCTCCGTGTCCATGTGGTTATTAAGTTGATCACAATGGTAATACTTATTGGGTAAATATAGTGGACTTATCACCAAGCTGTAATGGGACATGGAGAGATGTGGACTTCTAAAAGTTTCTGTATGAGTATACTTTGTTAAAATGGAAGAATATTTTATTTTTAAGTGCGGAGAGGAGTGTATTCTGTAACTTCTGAATTGTGTTGTAAGATGAGTTGTAAATAAACATAAAATGGCTGGCTGTGCCTGTTCTCGCTGGTGGTGTGTGGGTGAGCCCTGTCGTGTAGGAGGAGAGTGGACAGGCCAGTCACCCCTCCTGTCCTTTAGTCTTCTGCTTAGGCTCTCGGCAGCTTGATTCCAAAGGGAAGCCCAACTCTGAGAGCAGCAAGACTTAGAACCATGTACACAAGGATTTCTGGGCACCAAGCCAAATACAAATTAAAAATACAAATCACAGCAGAATGATATGGTCCTGTATAATGTTTTACATTCTAGAACTCTTCAAACATGGAAAATTCTGGTACCGATTTTTAGGCCTTACATCGAATTGTTTTTATATAACTTCCTATACCCACTTTGTCAATATGTCAGTACTTCCAGAAGCCACACTAACACGAGGTAGATTGGTCAGTCTTGAGCTTTATCTGGACAGTTGCTCTTCTTATGTCTTAATGCCCACTTATAAGTGAACACTTAAAGGTTTTGTGGATTTGCTTTCCCACTTGAGTCTGAATAAATATGTTCAGGCTTATCTATTTACATGTGGAGGCTGCCATAGAATCATGATTTTTTTAAAACCCATTTTCTTCCATTTGAAAACTCCTTCCATCCCCTTTTCTTAGTTCAATTCACAAACGCTTTCTTGGTTAGAATAATTATCTTTATATAAGCGCCTTGGGCTGTTAACGGCGCTCTTCAGCAGCACCGTAAGTCTGAGTTTCTGTTAATTCTTAAGTATAAAGAACCTCTTTCAGCTGTTGAGTGGGTGAGTAACTACTAGCTTAGGGTTACAGCTGTCAGATTTGTGGAATTGTGGCAAAAAATAGTCCCAATTATATGGCTTGAGATAAGTTTTTAAGAAGACTGTTAAAAGACAAAATCTTAATGTAGAAAAGCTATTATGAGTGGATTTAATTTATTTTTGGAATCTAAAATCTTTAAACACAACCCAACATAATTTTTCCCCGTTTTTGTTTTATTAATCTGAGTTCATATACATATCTTAATCTTCAAAAATAAAAATTAATTCATTGGTGACCTTTATTATCAAACTTTTAATTTCAAACCTTTAATATCAAACTTTTTCGTCACTTGGGTAAAAAATGATAATATTTACAGCACATTTTGACATCATAAAGAATGCTGGAAATATTTTGTGGAGGCATTGTAGGGGTCAGTGAAGTTAAGAATTCTACTCACACCCTATTTAATGATTTGGGGGTTTACATTTTCCGTTATGTCATCCTTTTTCATTTATAATTCTCAAAATAACTTCTTCACAAAGAATACTTAATTTTACTCAATGACAGACTATAGATTAAGATAAGTAATAGTACAAAGAAGGCACTTCCCAAATTTTGGAGTTCTACATAAATTGCTGGTGGAATCATCAGCTATTTGAGTGTGATCCTTTTGCTCCAAAGGTGACTTGTGATTTTAAATGCGTAGTATGGAAAATTTTGTCAGTGTCATCTGGCTCCGTCCCATTTGTGATAAAGCAGAATCTTGGGTAGACTGGGAGGGAAAGGAGACTCTAATCTATACAGTTTTAAAGCTCCCGTGGTGATTCCAACCAGAATGGGAAGCCACTGGAATAAATACTTTCATCCCCTCACCAATGCTTACTCTGCCCTATCTTTGAATTTGGAGCAATGACAGATCTAATAACCAGATCTAAACTGCCATTGAGAAAAATTTTCCATGTGTAGCTAGAGGACACCCCAGCAACCTTCTGAAAGTTTAATGAGACTAATTGGTCGATATAATAACCAATTAATTCTGAGCATTGAGATGAGGAAACAAGTGTTTAAGGAAAAGTTGTAAAGCTTCATGATCTGCAGTGTGACTCTCTCTGTCCTGATGGAATAATCTTCAGGAATGAGGCTTTTTCATCTTTGAGTTCTACATAACTAAGCTCAAAGAGGATCAAGGAGTTATCTCAGCGAAGTGTTTGAAGGAAATCCACTAAAATGTGATTTAAAAGTTACGTCTTAAACAGATTGTGCCATTTTGTGTAAATTCAAGTAAATGTCCTGGGGATTTAATTGGTAACTTAGCAGCCTTGGAGACCTCAAACCTTTAGAGATGTCAGTACTTCTAAAACTCCTAACACAAGTCAACGACTGCTTTTTGTTTCTTGTACTTGACTTTGATAGATTTTCTGTCTCTTTTCAAAATTCTATAAAATAGTGTGAATATAGAGGAGGAAAAAGGAATGAAGAACTTATAGAAGAATTATCTGCCCTTATTCTTCTGATATTTTCCTTTAATATTTCTAACTGATCAACTTCTTGCAATCACAATGTTTTTTGTTTGTTTGTTTATGTTTTTGTTTTTTGCGTGAATATTTTACATCTGCTCTCTCACTCTCTTCCTGGCTCACTGCAGCTTCCAGGGCAGCCAGGAAGGAATTCTCCACTAGGTTGTACAGAATTCTGGAATGGACTTTTTAGCATGTACAATTGGAATTATTCCTTCCATTTTCCATTATTTTATTAGTAGCTTACCAGGGAAAGCCCTCTCCCCTCAATTAGAGCTTCATTGTAATCCAACTTAGCCTTTTTCTAGAGAAGTCCCATTATTGTATATCATTTCTATGCAGCTTATATCATGGGGATGCCTCAATAGAAAATAATGTATGTAGTATTAAGGAAGAGAAATATGAGAGGTGCAATTATTGTAAGCATATCAATCTAGTCTTTATTTGGTTAGGAGTAATACGGTAGTGCCCCCTTATCCATGAGGGATGCATTCCAAGACCCCCAGTGGAGGCCTGAAACTGATGATAGTACTGACCCTTATGTATACTATGTTTTTTCCTGTATATGCATATTTGAGGTCCAACAGTAAAACTAGGACAAATTCCTTTTTCCTTCTTCACAATCCTGATTCCTTCTTACCATAGATCTTAGCAACTTCAGTGTACAATTTTTTTTCCTTCCTTATTAAGTCGAGAACTTTCTCCTTTTCACTTAAAGGAAGCACTTTACAGCTTCTCTTTGGCACATCTGAATTGCCGGCATCACTGCTCTTGTGCTTTGGAGCCATTATTAAGAAAATAAGGGTTACTTGAACAGGAGCACTGCGATACCACCACAGTTGATCTGATAACCAAGAGGGCTACTAAGTGACTAACGGGGGTGGGTAGTGTATACAGGATGGATCCGCAGGACAAGGGGAAGAGTCACATGCATCCCAGGTGGGACCTTGTGAGATTCATCACAGAACCTCATGCAATTTAAAGCTATGAATTGTTTATTTCTGGAATTTTCCATTTAATATTTTTGGACCGCAGTTGACCGTGGGTAACTGAAACCACAGAAAGTGAAACCACGGATAAGGGGAGACTACTGTAGTGTTACTTCACATTAATATATATTTCTTGGCTTTGTATATATTTTGTATAGAGATCTGTTAATTACCAATTTTAGCTCACTTGTTTATAGTTGGTGTGTAAAAAAAAAGGGTGAAATCAAGACTGACAATGACCTCTCTTTATGTGTCTGTACGTGAGTAATGATGCTTTTTTTTTCAAATGTCTATTTTTCAGGGGAGCTATTTAATCTCTAGGTTGGATTTAAAAAATATATTAACATCAAAAACATGTACTCTAAGTCTCCATTTTTATTATTAATATAAAGACAAATATTACTTTTGCATCTGAAACCAAGTTTAGCTGCCAACCCTTTCCAGACATTCAGCACAAGTGGAGGTGGATGTGGGATCTAAGGTTATACAGAACAGGCAACATACTAGAAAGCTGTTTACTAATTTAATAAGTGATATTTATACACAATTACCAGATACTTCTACAGCTCCATAAAGGCAAACTCAGGAGACCTGTCTTTAATTCTGTCGACTAACTGTGACGTTGGGTAGACCACTGACCTGATCTTAGTTTTCTCACCTATAAAATGATGACGACCTGAGGTGTGATACAATTCTTTCTGTTCTTGTATGATTTGCACCATTTTTAATTGTGTCTTTGCTTATCTTGACTTTTATAAATGATTGAGATAGTTCAGTGGAATTTCCAAGTTTTTCCTCATTTAATGGGCATTTTTTGAGCTGACACTATGTCCCAGATACAGTGCCTTCAACCAAGGAGCTTTCAGACCACGTGGGATGATAGGTACTTTCACGAATAGCAAGAATAAAATGTCATTTGGGCCATTAAGTTGGATTGGAGATTGCCTATTTTTGTATATATGACGCAAGTTTTCTTTAATAGGTCTTGTATTTGTAAGCTCTTATCTGGCAGAAGAAATAATGGAAGGAAATAGTTCCTGTTGTGGTACTTGAAATTTTCTGGACGTTGTTAAGGCAGGATGTATAGAAAATGAAGTAATCTTCTGAAGCTCTGTGGTTGTTTTTGCTTTATATTTCTGATACTAACTTGACTCATTTTGTAGGAAGATGTTTATTGTGGTCCCCTTATTTTCTATTAGGTGCTCTGTATACTGATAATAGCACGACTTATAAACCCACAGAGAAATATCATCATGGTGTCGTTAATCATTTTACAAAGATCCAATGCAGTAATGCCTTTGAAACCCAGGGTGCTGTGATGAACAAGAGTGCATAGCACGCAAAAGGAAACCTCAGCAATTCACAAACTATTCAACTGTACAGCTCAGTGACAGTAACCATCTCCTGAGTTCTTCCAGCGGAAGAAGTACACACTTCCTCCTTATTTACAACTCCTACCTCAAACTGGGCCAGAATGCCTAATTAAACTATGTCACATCCTGAAACAACCGAAACCGATAAAGTGTAAGTGGAACAGGTTACCTAGAAACAGTAACTCCTTTGAGGACAGAGGTCACTGAGGAAATGAGGAGCTTTTGTTCAGGGTGGTCACCTCTAAACGTGGGGCTTCAGTGTAGGTTCTGAGAGGCGGGAATCAAAGACGGCGTGGGTGGGGGAGAAAAAAGGCATCTTGAAAGCACAAGTTGTCATTAACAAGGAAAAGGCAGATGATGAAGGACCGAGTAGCAGATGCCAGTTCTGACTACAAACACTTTAGCGAGTCCTGTAAGGGGCTTTGTGTATAACATAAAACACTCATGCTCAGCCATTTAACGCAAGACGCAATATTTCTGAACTTTCAGCTTTTATGCTAGGAAACAGCACTGGAAAGATGGAAGAAGAATTTGTGGTAAGCTAATATGAGAAACCTTTTGCCATCAAAGGAAGCTTGATAACAGAGATACACGCCTCTTTAATCACTGTAATTAGCCTCCACACATGAGCCTGCTGGGTTGTGTATTCTATAGTAAGTTGTATAAGAGCTTATGAAACAATTTAGTCACTCCAATGATTTTTAAAATTCTATAAAACTTTATTAATCAAGAAATTCAAATAAGTGTGCTTTCTAGTTTTAATTACACTTTCCACTTAGAGTCAACCAGGAGCTCTTTTAAATTGAACTGATTTATTTCTGTTCTTTCTTGTGTTGGTTAGAAAAAATTATCATGCTTCATTTTCCATCAATCCTTCTCCCTATTTCCAATGGGAGTTCAGATGTATAAAATACATATTATTCAAAATATTGCTGCTCTTTGGATCAAAGAATTATTAAATGAATAACTACTATGAGCTAAATTTTAAGTTAAGAGTGATAAAGATTTTTGATTGAGTGAAAAAATATATTTCTCTCAAGCAACTTCTCTTCTAGATAAGTGTTTAAGGTCACTGTCTGTGGGGAAAAAATTAGAGGACAGTGCTACATCAGGTGTAAGGAGGATAGTTAAGGTTGGCTTAGGTGGAGAGTATTTCAGAAGACACGTGTAGGAGTTGGTGAACAGCCCGGCAGGACGTGACTAGAGAGGTAGGACTGGATGAGAGTTGGTGGATAGTCAGAAATAAAGCTGACTGCCCAGGAGGGCCTTCAGAGCAAGGAAGAGGTAACTGAACTCCATGAGGCAAAAGTCAGAAACTTCAGCAGGTTCTGTGATGACGTAAGATTGTGGGGAGGAAGTGGAGCCAGTGGGGTCACCCGGGAGACTGTAAAGTAATCCAAGACAGATGAACACGGCTTGGATTGGAAGAGTTGAAGGGGCACGTCAGTGGGGAGGAAAATGGGATGGAGATTAGCACTCAACTGAGAGTAATGGAAAAAAGGTGAAGAAAATGATTTTAAGGCTATACATTTAAGTGATATTAAAAATGGCGGTGGCATTGACAGAAACAAAAATCTCAAGTGCAGTTCAAGGGGAAAATAAAAATACCTTACTTTATACATGATGAGTTTGAAATGGTGGCAAGATGGTGTCCTTCTTACTTAAATACAGAGACTTTATAACAAAAGGCCAAAAAATAAAAATATTATCTATCTTTCTGTTTTGGTGTAGTGAAAGAAGTTTGAAATTTAGAGTTGGAATCCTGCTCAGCTCCACCACATTCTGGTCATCTGATCCTCTGCTTTGGTTTTCTTTTCTGAAAAGAGTAGTTGTAGGGACTAAAATGAAATAATGTTCATGAATGCACTAGACAGATAATATTAGTTATCATATTACCAACTTTCCCCCCTTTTTTTATGTGGGAGAAGGAGAAAAGGAAATTTAGTTACCACTTAAAGGGTTAAAAATGTCTATAAAGATATCAGTATAAACTCATTGTTTTTAATATACATATACATATAGATAGAAAGAGAAATATGTAGAGATGTGTGCTCTGTGTGTGTATACATACAAAGAGCAGCTCTCCACTGAGAGGGTCTGGCGGCAATGACGCATCAGTAGCAATGAGCATATGTAACCCAGATCTTTTCTAAATATCATTTTCCAATAAAAGGAACCAGAACTCCTTGGAGAAATGGCTGACTCAAGTAAGAAAGTACTCAAAAAATGATGAAGAAGCTCCCAATGACCTACTATTTGAACAACAAAATAATTGATAAGAGTAATGAATTATAACTCATAGAATAAAATACCCATGATTCATAATAACAGAAACAAATAATTGAATAAATGGATAAATAAGTATGGAGAAGGGAAAGATTTTTCTCTCAGTAGAATTTCAATTTATAAATCTGGAAGAAGTCATGTTGGTTATAACTAATACAAAGGCACAAAGGTAAACAGCAATCTTGCCTGTTTGATAGTTCACACTATTAAAAGTTGTATTAGTGAATTGTTTTTAACTACAGAATTCAGTAAAAATTAACTGTCTAAGCTGTCATAGAGGGAAAAACTTAGGAGCCACAATTACCTTGTAGAGTTTAGAATAACTTGTACGGTGTTATGATATTTTTATTTATTTATTTTAAAGATATCATGAAATTATAAATACAAAACAGAATTATTTTAGGTTTTTTTTTTAAAGACTTTATTTTTACTTTTTCTCCCAAAGGCCCCTGGTACATAGTTGTGGATTTTTAGTTGTGGATTCTTCTAGTTGTGGCATGTGGGACACTGCCCTAACGTGGCCTGGCGAGCGGTGCCATGTCCGCGCCCGGGATTCGAACTGGTGAAACCCTGGGCCGCCGAAGCAGAGCGTGCAAACTTAACCACTTGGCCAGGGGGCCGGCTCTCTTAGTTTTGTTTTTTTGAAGTATAATTGACATATGCATTTTTTTGTTTTAAATGTATTTATGCATGTTTTCACATAAATTAATATTTAAAGAAATGGCACATGCAAAGAACTTCTGTATAGTGTATTGAATGATATGACCAAAATTACCAGACGGTGTTTTGTTTATGATTGTGGTATTTTTCAAATATCTGAAGTGGGTCTATATGAATTACCTGTCTGCCTTGTACTGAACACTGCGCTCTTGGCAGAGATGATGTTGGCACTGATGCAATGCTTTTCTTACTTTTCCATTTTATTCCTGAACTATTTTGAATAAAATGGTAATTTAAAAGATCTTTTTTTGATAATGGGTAGAAGTATATCTATTTATTTGCTGGTGACATTAAATATGTAATATATAAAATAACATTGGCCACTAACATTTTGTTAAACCTTTTTTATCTTCCTACTGGTGGGCAAAATTATCATTTTTATTAGTTTGAATTACTTGGGTAATTGTCTTATTTCTCTGCTTTTTTGTCACCAAGGTACACCATGAATCTGTGCAGGAAACTGTACAATATGCTACTTCTGTTTCAGAGGTGATAATGTACCACTGAGTTGTTCTTTTTTTCCAGTTTGGCTATGAGAATTAACTTTCTCTTTTATTTGCCATACTTGAGTCTCTAATAATTTTCACGAGCAGGCAGCTGCTCTCCACATACAGATAATACTCTCACAACTGATGAAGCCCTCCCCGGTCCCTCTCAAAGGTGCGCTCAACTTCTCATTTTAATTAACTTTGTTACTTCATGGCCAAACTTGGTAAAATTCTTCCTTCTGTTTTCTTCGCCGTTAGTAATTCACTTTCCCGCCTCCATTTTAGCTTCTCAAAATATTTAGATATGTAATGTCGGTTCACTTGACACTAAATTCTTAGTTATAATCAAAAGTATAATGATATTGTAAGTTAAGCATGTATTTTAACCTTCTGTAGAGCACTTGACCACTGATTAGAGACCACACAAGTACTTCTGTTAATGCTACATCCATGTTCTCTACATAAATGACCACATGACATAGTGTTAACTAAATGCGTTTACCCAGGAGGACTTGAGGTTCTTTCCCTAAGCCCATGTACTTTGTAGTTTTAATGCACAAGATGAGAACAGTGTTCTGCCTGGAACAGCCCAATGCCCTGGTGTCATGTGACTTGACCAGCTTGCTGTGCCCATAACTACCACTGATTTTCCTTCTATGTCATGTCACCATTGCCTAAGACACTGTAGATAACCTACTGATTCTAAACATCCAATTACCATTTTTGTGTCCTAAACTCAAATTTGTCATGGGTTAGTCTTCTGAGTCAAACTTAAAAGGAGAAATTTATTTGGGCAACTGCTAGATCGTACCAAGCATCAGCCGTTGTTATGGAATGAAAGAGAACCAGAGCTTTTAACATTTTGCAAACAGCTATTCTCAATTGCATATATTAACAAGAAAATTAAAGACATTATGAAGGATAGGACAAAAAATTTTATGGAGAATTATCTTTTATCTCCCATCGTACCAGTAATTTTAAACGTTAATGCACTGTTGGTATCTCAAAGTCAAACTGATGTTTAAAAACTTTTAGTTAATAGTTTTTTGACTAATTGTACTGTTTTCAATACAAATGTCCTCATCTTCATGGGACTTGAAGCTTTCCGCTGGGGTCCATGAAGTTGACTGCGTTAGGCTGGTGACACCTTCTCATGACTGCTCTGTGCTGCTTCCCCCCTTCACCATGATCCTTGTTCATAAGTGCGTATTAATGGCATATTTAGCTGCCTGAAAGCAGGGCCAAACTCAGTAACGTTCCTTGTTCTCTTCATGCTCTGTTTTGATGAATGTCACTCAAGCTCCTGTGATGAGGTGCCTACATGCCAGTGACCCAAGCATATAGGCTGCATTGCTGAAATCTGCATTCCATTCCTTGTGAGACGTATCAGTGTTCCAATGATTTATAAAACTTCTGAAGGATCATCCCCTGGTATATGTAGTTTTCTCCCCCTTGAAAGCTGCTAACAGCATGCACATCACTGTAATGCCAAAGGGAGTAGAAGTGTGAAGCCCAGTTAGCCTTTGAAGACTAATTAACCGATTGTGGTGTGTAGGCCTGTTTTACAGACTCAAGTGCAGACAAACCTGTAGAACAGAACAGCAAAGGCACACTGTTGTAACAAGCAGTGTATTGTAACTGAGTCTAAAACCGCCTAACATTCCTACGCACTAAAGCACAGCAGAGTTAAAAGGGATCTTTGTGATCCCACGTATCCTGAAGAAGCAGTTTTTCTCTGTGTGAAACCACATGCATTTTCATGGAAGATTCAGGGATAAAAACACATCTGGGCAAGATATAAGAGTGAAATGTGTAGACAAAAGCTTTAAAAGTTCAAAGGCTTTTTTTTCCCTTCCCTTTCCTCTTTGAGCTCAATTATCATTTAACGCCATGGAGGAAATAGGTCAAGAATTTGACCTAACAGAGTAGTAAAGTTAACTAGGAAAATGTCTCTACCATATAAAAGAAAAAACAGAATATTCTTCTGAGATGTCACAACTATCAGACCATGAACTCTTACACAACTTGATTAAAGGGTTTTTTCTAATTAGCTCATTTTGAAGTAGGTTCTTCTGTGAGAAAACCCATCCTTGCAATTCCGATTTTAAGGTATGATGTGTCTGTATATATAAATGTATGCATGTGTGGACATACATTTTTATATTCTATATAGCTATATTTCTCAAAATTTTATTTCCATTTTTACGTGTGTTTTAATAGTGTCTCTCTGTTTACTTTTTTCCCTGAGTTTCCAATATATTGAAGTTACAGTATTGCCATTTTCCTAGAGTATGGCCTTCAAATGTTCTTAAGGGAGTGGCCATTTTAATAGGATTTAACAAGGGGATGGATCCTTTCATAAGTGTGTGAAATTGAAGACACCTTTTCTAAGTTAAAGAGTATTGAAATTTGTACTTTGTACCTTGCAATTGTAGCCTGAGCACGATGGCACTGTCTCAGCCTACACACCCCATGAACTAAGTGATAGCATTTGGGATCTGGCATCAGAACCGATCTAGCTGCAGAGTCTGGGATCAGAAGGGTATGCCAGGCATGGGATCACATAATTGCCTCACCCACCATGTAGGAAACAGTCAACATCGGGGTTTTTATTGGGCAGGGGGAATACAGCAATGAGGGGTTCCAGCAGCTGTCTATTGGGGATCAAGCAAAGAGGAGCTTCACATCTATTCTTGGCCAGCATGATGCCACCCCCTGATGTTGATTATGGGACAAAATTTCTGTACTGGGAAAGAAAAACATCGTGAATATACCTGGGAAGTTGTACTACCCACAGACCCCTTCACGGCAGCCCTCTAGGCAGAGAGAGGCACTAGAGTTTTGGTCACACAGACTAAATTTAGAAGTAAGGGTTACTCCTCTTCAGTGACAACATGAAGAGGAAGATGAAGTCATACTTTGAGAGTGACTTAATTATTGGTTGTTGCTAGATATAGGTAAAGATACAAGGACTTGCCCCTAAATGGATGATGAGTAAAACAGGAGAGCAGGCGGAACTTTTTCTGAAGATGACTTCATTGTGAGCCACCACTGCCTGGAAGCCTGAGGAAGTTTGACCCATCTGTTCTGAAATTAGGGATGAATGGAGGCAGCAAGTGGGATGCATCCGCGGACCCAGCCAGGCACGAGGAACTGACGCAGAGAGAAATAAGAACAGTAGTCTCTATACTTGGCTTTCTGATTTTTTTATTATATCATTTAATTCTCACAATGAGGTAGTTTTTTTTTTTAAAAAAAGATTGGCACCTGAGCTAACATCTGTTACCAATCTTCTTTTCTTCTTCTTCTTCTTCTTCTCCCCGAAGCCACCCAGTACATAGGTGTATATTCTAGTTGTAGGTCCTTCTGGTTGTGGCATGCGGGATGCCGCCTCAGCATGGCTTGATGAGTGGTGCCATGTCCGCGCCCAGGATCCGAACCGGTGAAACCCCAGGCCGCCGAAGCAGAACGTGTGAACTTAACCACTTGGCCGTGGGGCGGCCCCTTGAAGTAGATATCTTTAACCTCATTTTTCAGGTGAGGAAAATGAGGCTTAGAAAGATTAATTCATTTGCCCCAAATCTCACAGCAAATATATTCCTTGAGTGGCAGACAGACCCCAGATGTCTGATCCCAGAGCCCATGCGTTTTCTCTAAACCCTGCTGGCGTATGCTGTGACACAATTCTGATTTTGTAGTACTTTTAAGTTACATGGTAGGACAAGTAGTAGACACAATTTGGGGCCATCCAATTCAAAAAGTGAAAGAAGAGTAAAGGCGAGGAAAACTAATCATAGCTAGCATTTCCCGAGCAAGGCCATGTGCAGGCACTGTGCTCAGCTTAAGATGCAGCAGCTTGCTTAATCTCTCGGCACCACCATGAGGCAGAAATGATCATAACCCCCTTTTGTCAAATGGAAAAAGTGAGGTTTAAGAGGGAAGAAAGAGATAAAACTCTGAATAACTTGTATCTGTACTTCTCCAACTTACCTTATAGTGCTAGCAATAAAAATAGCTGTGATATAGAATGTGTGTCATTAAGATAAACAAAATGTTTCTAACATTTCAAGGAACACAGCAAACAGGATGGGAGAACCTCTTAACAGTCGTAATGTGGTTCCACCACATCAAGGTCTCCAATAACAAGATTATAGGAGGAAGAAGGATGGAATGGTTAGCCTTACCAAGTGCTCAGACCACCTGTACTGCTCACATCTCTAACAATCAAAATAGCATCAAGTAGATGTCTACATCCTAGATGTCTTCAACAGGAATCTTGTGAGAGTAGAGGACAGATGACGTAGGTTTCACAGACCCCAAATGTCAAATGGGTGGTTAATATGAAGTCAGTTTAGCAAACTGTAGATGAAGGTAGTTCTAAAATTTCCTGAAAGTTCGTTTTTTCACTGGACCACAGAGGGAACCCCAGGACATAAATACGAAGCACACTGGCAAAGGAAGACTGCTGAGGTCTTCTTGACTACACACCCAGAAAGGTGGGCAGCACGTGAAGGTCTTTGAATGCCATCTCTCCTTGGCAGAACGATGAGGTCAAGGATCTGCATGAACCGCTATAACAGACAAATCGATCTTCCCTATCTCAGTGTGGAATAATAATAAACTGAACTATATCGGGGTCCAGAACAAAGAGAAAGAACCACCTTATCAGAAATGGCTTTGAAGTTTCATCCCCAAAGCAGCTAAAATCGAACGTTACTAAAATAGGAAGAACATATTTCAGTAAAGTTGACATTTTAAAATGTCAGTGGTTAATGAAAGCTCCGTTTACTCTTACTGATCATTCTTTTTTTAGGAAGAATTTAGTATAAAAGTAAATCGTTGTGACACACTTCTTAGTCGAACAAATAGAACACGATCTATGTGTTTAGTAAAATTTGACAAAATCTGATTAGTACTTTGCCATTTATAGTCTAATGAGTTATCAAAATCGGAAGTCAGAAATAAATGTTATTGCCATAGGGATTTCGAAATTGGAAATTCTAATTTCAAACATTAGAAGTGTCATTAAAAAAAGAAGGCAAGACTGAATTTTTGTGGTGCTCCTTTCTTCAAGATCTACCACTGCAGAGAACATCTATCTGGATTACTGAGATCTAATAGTGGCAAAGATTGGAGAGTTCCAGGTGCAGTTTAATTGGTTGTTTATCATAGACATAAGTAAGAAATGCACATTTTTTTCTATGAGTACTTACTCTAGGTGATAACTGTGAGGTATTTTGCATTTATGAATTTGCTATATTATTGGTTGGTGTTGTCTACAAAAGCTTAGTGTTTGCATTTAAGGTAAGATGTTAGAAGCAAAGGTACATATTGAAGAAATAAAGAAAAACAGTGGAAAGGAGGAGAAGGAAGTGAGTGTCATAGATTAGAGGCAATGTCAGAGAAGGTCCTGGCTGTATAGAGGTTATGGCTGTGAAGAGGATGAGATGTGACAGTAAAGGCAGAGACCTATTGATGACCTATCAACATCAATTAAAAAGGGAGTTAATAATGAAAGAACACAGAGCAGCTCTACAGGTGGAAAGGACAGAATGAAAAGAGGTTTCCACCGCACATAAACCTTAGAGGCCCATGATGGCCAAGCCACAGAGGTAGGGTGGGTGTGTGTGTGTGTGTGCGCACGCGTGCCCGTGTTTGCTTGTGAACATTCATTGTAAGAGTCATCTATTTGTACCTCTAGAGAACAATCGCTACATGTCTCTGGCATTAGCAGTGATTACTCTCTGTAGGTTTTAGGCCTGGCTACAATATCCATGGTGTGATCAGGAGTAGTATCCTTACTTAATAAACCATCTTCTGGTTTGTGGCTTCTGTGGCTCTTGTGGCCATTTGCATTTTTGTTCTTCTTTTCATTCCTCCTCATATTCAGGTGATTACCAACAAGTTGAATGCCAAGACCGTTTCTTAACAAAATCAAACATCTGAAAAAATAATCATACAAGAGCTGACAGAATAGCAATGTGAACAAAACAGAGAAGTATTTACCAGTAATTGAATGGATTGCTGCAGATTGCCATTCTCAGAGATTTATTGAAGCATTTCTGTGTGTACATCAGAAATAATACACATTTGCCTCTTTTTATTTAAATGATATATTTGGGCCTGGCATATAATGATGGATAAATATTTAGGGGATGAATGAAATAAATGTTTGTAAAAACCAATCATTTTAAATGTGTTAAGGAAGGTTTTATGGTTTATTTATTCAGTAATCAGTTATGTGTGTCTGCTGTATTAGAGGCACTTTCAGAAGGACCAGTGATAAACAGACAGATAAAATGTACTGTCTGTCCACCATGAGCTCATAGTCTACTGAAGGGGACAAGCATGTAAAAAGATGCTTACAGCGCAGAACAGCAATCACTCTGATGGCTCTGTGTTCACAATAGGCCCTAATCCTCTTGGCCAGGCAGGGTTCCAAGAAAAGTCTTGTAAATATGGAGAGAGGGAGGGAGGTGATCCAGATGGAGAATTAATGGTTTATGAAAGTCTAGAAGAAATTATGAGAGAAAAGGCAAAGATGAGACGGGGCAGGAGGGTCAGATCATACAGGACTATATACCACAGTAAAGACTTTGCCTTTTATCGTGAAGAGTATAGGAAGTGCCCTGAACAGGTCTAAGCCTTGGAAAGCTCATTCTGGTTGCAGTGTGGAGAATGGATTGGAACAGAGCAAGCTGGAAGCAGGAAATTATTTAGGAGATGGTTACAGTAATTCAGTCAGGAAATGATGAATTCCTGACCTTAACTAGCGGCAAAGGGATGGAAAAAGTAGACCCTTCAGGACTGAGTGTACAGCAAAGGGAACGTTAAGAACATCATTTCCAGCTGGAACAGCATGGTGTATGGGGTGCCAGTCAGTTGAGCTGCAGAGGACAGGGCCAGGAGCAGGTTTGGGGAGAACACTGGCTTAGGGGAGAGATTTTGTCTTCCTCCCCAAAGCCCCATTACATGGTTGTATATCCTAGCTGTAAGTCATTCTGGTTCTGTGTGGGATGCTGCCACAGCATGGCTTGATGAGTGGTGTGTAGATCTGTGCCCAGGATCTGAAGTGGCAAATCACAAGCTGCCAAGGCAGAGCATGTGAACTTAACCACTCTGCATGGGACTGGCCCTGGGAGAGAGATTCTTTATTGACCTAGGAAAGCCCTGAGCATGTTTAATACTAGCTCTAAAAAACTAGTAGAAAGGAAAAACATTTTTATCAGAAATATTTTATAGTAACTGCTCTTAAGAGAAAAATCCTTCAGTTTTAGAGACAGATGTTATTTTCTTATCATATTTACTTCCTTTTTCCTTCCTTCTCTCCTTTCCTTTTTCCTTCTTTCTTTCTTCCTTATCTTCCTGCAGAGAAGATCATTTGCCGAGCTCATAGCATGATTTATAAACTTAGGACTCTGAAGATTCAAGACACACAAACATTAGCATGAGAGTCTATTTACTGTAGCTCATTATTATACAGAAGGGAATACTCGAGTTCAAAATGACAGCTGACAGTGTTCTGTCGAGCATTCATTCCTTAGGAACATATAGCCGATAACATTGTAGCTCAGAGGACGTAAGACCACACTGACACAGTTTTAGAAGAATTAATGATATTGATTTTATAATATTTTTATTTTTATATTCCCAGGATTTTTGATTGCCTATAAAATGATTCTGTCTTCAAAAAAGTGTAGGACATAATTAAAAACTTTTTAAAAATTCTCCTATTTTCCAGGGAGAACAGGTGATATACAATCAAGATATTTTTTTCCAGTATGAGTAATATATGAAGGATTATAAACAGTTATTTATACTTTAAGGTGCATAGAATAAATTCACTCTAGGAAGATCTTGAAATAGAAGCCACATTAATTACCACTTGGACTATGAAATTTGGGTTCTTTTTGACACTCTAAGATTTCACAGCCTTTGAAATAAATTGAATTTACTCTATCATTCCATAATTGTAGTTAATTTAATTTTTGATTGAATGCACACTCAACATGCAGTTTTAAAAAAACTCATGATACCATGGCTTACAACTGCTCACTGAGGTAGGCGCTACACAACTGGGTGAACCTACTTCATTGAATGTTTTAATGTAGTACAAGGAAATCAGTTACCATCCTCTTAATAAATCAGGTTTAATTGGTCATTTTGATAAATACTCATATCTGCACCAGTTTGAGCTAGTATTAGATATTTAGTCTGAACTTGAATTTGTTCTTGATTGATCAATGCCTGCCTGCAATCTGGCCATGTACTTTAAATGTCTGTGTCTCCTGCTTCAGTTCAAATGGTGTGTGTGTGCATGCATTTTTTTTTTTCATTGGGAAATTTGTATTTTAATACACTTTGAAATCAAGAGATTAAAATATTTGAGTATATGATTACATTGAACTGGGCTCTGTTTTACAGCTGAAGAAATTCTTTTGATAATGACAAGTTTATCAAAACATTTAAACCCTCATGTTGTATGTCATAACCCAAAAAGTTTGTGAAAAGTTGCTGTTTCTCTAGAACCTCTAGAGTGAATGTACAAACTGAGAGCACAAATGTATGTAGCTTAATGTCTGTGAACCATCAAAGGAAAACATTGTCCTAGTACTAAGTGAGAACTGAGAAGTATGGAAAGGGTAAATGAATTTTTCTTCACTACTCTCAGTCATGGGTAATTCATTTGAGCTTGGTGGTGGGTTTCCTATGTGCTTAATAGGAAGGCGTTATCTGGAGAGGTTGAGTCTAAGTTCTCATCACTTCAGCACTCCCCTTTATCTTGTCCTGATGCTCAAGCACTGTGTCTGCTGCTGCAGCAGGTGAGTGACCTCTTTGATAGACAGGTCTAGACAGCTGTGGCATGCAGCACATGAAACATAGCTGGTCAGCCTTCGCCTCAGCCGCCCGTGAGGAGTTATCTCCTCCAAGAATGTTGTTCTTTGGGCACTCACCTTTCCCCACTATCTGATCAACAGCTGTGCAATGTGCCATTCATTCATTATAACATCACCTTAACCGAGTACTTTCCAGATTACCTCTATCAGCTGTCTCCCTAGTTCACAGATGGAAACTTACAAGAAATGTTAGTAAACTAAAACGCTGACTTAGGTTTCAAAAAGTCACTATTGAAGCCAGAGTGTCATGGAGCCCCCTTGCTGCTTTTGTATTTTCATCACTTGACCCTTTCTGCAATAAAGCCTGTGGGGAGCCCCTGCTTTCATAGTTAACCGCTTTCTGAGTCCTATGCACACACATAGTTTTCTTCAGAAAAAGTAGGAGTGCACAATGGCTAAATTGTTTTATTCGTGTTGTGTTTCAAAGTCCAGTTCAATATGACAGAGCTTAGAATTGGTCAAATGGCCCTTTGGCTTGCTTTGGACACCCTACACTTCCTGCCTCAGAGTCTCTTTAATGTCAGTCAACGACATTTCTTGAGTGCCCACTTTGTGCTGGGCATTGTGTGCAGTAGCATTTAGAAAACTTCTCAAGTTGGTAGCACTGTTTATTAAAGAATGTCCTCCTTTATGTACTAGAAGTCAAGAGGCCGCAGTCTGGAATGAAAATAATAGCTGGGAGGAATGTAAAATTAAATTGGTTAATTGATGTTTGTGGGCACATAAAGCTTGGCAATATTCATTTTGATTAATTTGTGTACAGTGTAAACAGTAAAACTCATTTATACTGACCTTGATTAGAAAAGTTATGCCACGTGTTAATAGAGGGAATCCGGTGTAGATCTATACATTATGCAACAGTTTTCCTGACTGGTCAATTATATAACAGATCCAACTGGAGAAAATCATTACGTGTTTAACTTTTAGCTGAAGAAATTATATCGAATGTACCCAAACCCAGGAGAAAATGATGTGCTGCCTCGGTTGTTGCACAGAATGTTCCAGTTTTATTTTCACAGGTCAGTGATTCTCAAAGTGAGAAGAACTTGTCCTTGGTCTCATGTGATTTGGCATGGAGAATTTTGCGCGTAACAGGAGTAACAAAATATTAGTTTAATCAGATAAAGCCCAAAATAATCAGTCTTGAATTATGGCTACCATTGTAAAAAAAAAAAAAAAAAAAAAAAGGAAAGAGGGGAAGTGGATTGTAATCTAAGCAGATTTCTAAATTCAGCAAAGGTAACATAAATCTTACATATGAATGATGGTCTGCAAAATACAAAGTGTGAGCTAAATATCCTTTTAGGACAGTTTATTTTGCACGATAGTTTAGATTAACAGAGACTCTACATGGCTTTTTTCATTGGTGTGGTAGATATTCTTGAATAACCCTTACAACTTTGGAAGAGAGAGAAAAATTAAATTCCATGATTCCGAGTGAAACTTTCTTTCTAATTTGCCGCTTTAAAGACTTCCAGCAAAATATTTTTTTCAGTATTTTTAATATGATAGCACTTGCCCTTTAAGAACAAATAAATCGAAATATTTGAGGGAGAATAAAACCCCTACTGACTTATGCAGTTGAGTTGCAAAAACTTGTCCTACCAAGTCCTCTGAAGCTGTCCTACAAGTTGGTTTTGGAGAGGAAGACCATTTCCAGGTGAAAGTTGTTTTACAATTGTGAGATGTGGAAGACTGACAGGTATGGTTTCCAAAATTCTTCAAGTTTTTCAGTGGGGCTAATATTCAGGAAAGGTGGAGAAAGAGAGAAGGGGCGTCATCTTGGAAAAGAGCTCCTGGATACCAACAAAGAGTTCATCAGATTTTACAGAATGGTCTTTTCATCTTCCCTTGTGCATTTCCCAGGGACATGCTACTGAGCATAGTCAGCTCCTGGAACCAGGGACCCGTGATGCAAGATACCGAGTGGTTCTTATCCTTTTTTAAAAAATTTCATGCTAACAAACTAAATAGATGCTCAGCTTCAACTACTACATTGTGTTAGATGTACGTTCAGATGTTAAGAAGTTTTGTCTCATAGAAGTAAAGGACTTCAGAGCTGAAAGGGCTCTAGAGTCATCTAGTCTAAGCCCTCATTTAAAAAAAGGGGAAATTAAAGCGGAGCTTTGATAAAGGTTACACAAATCCACACAGGTAAATTAGTAGTAGAACCAAAATCTGGGATTAGTTACTCCTGGTGAAGAGGTCTTTTCATTCCACCACAGGAGCGTGGTCTAACTCTAGGTTAAGTTACAGGACTGAGACAGTTATTTCCTCTCCAAGGTGTTAGTGTTCTGATGATTCTCTAATCATTGCTTCATATTTGAAAGGTGAAACTTGAAGTTGCAGTGGATGAAGTTTTCAGATTTGCTGTCATAGGGACTTCAGCAGCTGCTTTCAGAAGATTATAGCTGAGAAGCTGGCCTGCATTCTCAGTCCTTAATCATGGTGCTCTTTTGATGGATTTGAAACACAGCTATTCAGATGAAAGAATAACAGTAAAAGCGCCTGGGAATTTAAGAAGATATTGCAAATATGTCACATCATGGAGTTTTGAATTTCACTTTCTAACTCATGCACCAAGTTCAAGTGTCCTGCTGTAAGTGTGGCCAAACATGCAAATATTTGCTTTCTGAGTAATTTGTCCTAATGACTTTGAAGCATTTTTGAGAAACACTGGTGACATTGTTCCACCCTGGCAGAAAGCATATCCTTGTCAGATGTCCACAGAGATCCCAACAGTCTACGACACATTATTATGGCATGGGTGCTGCACAGTATTTGTTAACCTTGCCTTCTGGTTGACAAAATGTTAAGTATATAGGTTGTCACATCCCCCAAGCTTTCGTGACAAACCTGTCTGGCGGCCACTCTTAGTTATCCACTGGGAGACAGAACTAGCAGTATTTTAACTTCTGAAGTTACGCCCTCTTCCACAGACCCCTCTCACCCCGTTTAGGATTAGGCAGAAAGCATCAGACCATTGGCAAAGTGTGGAGTGATCATGAATATAAAGCTGTCCAGTGGAAGTTCTGTTTTCACAGCTTTGATATCTTCCAGGTTGATAATTTAAATCTGCTCAGTCAGAAAATAGAAAATTTCAGCAATCATAGGAGCACCGGTGGATGGATTTGTCTTTCCTTTCCCATTCTTGTTTGGGGTTAAACTTCAGTAGTAGAACCACTATGGGGCATATTTTGGGCAGCCTGGAGGATAGCAGCATGGATGTTACAGTCCACAAGCAGGTAGGTTCTCTGTTAGGGAAAGAATAAGACCATTTCCCTGGGATGAAGAGAAGAGAGAAGGATAGAAGAAAAGTAATTGCTAGTCATTCAGAAAAAGTATCTTCTAAGAGTTGTCAGTGTTTCTTTTTTGGTTCATAGTCTCACTGTACTTTATAAACATTTTTTTCTTTTGTAATGAATTATTTTCTACAAAACCTGACCCCATACAATATTAATATTTTCTCAAAGGCTAAAATCTGGAGATGAAATTAAAGATTTGTCATGCTTAGGGGCCGGCCCCAAAGGCTGAGTGGTTAAGTTCGCGTGCTCCGCTTCAGTGGCCCAGGGTTTCACTGGTTCGGATCCTGGGCGTGGATGTGGCACCACTCATCAAGCCATGCTGAGGCAGCGTCCCACATACCACAGCCAGAGGCACTTACAACTAGAGTGTACAGCTATGTACTGGGGGGCTTTGGGGAGAAGGGAAAAAAAAGAAGATTGGCAACATTTGTTAGCTCAGGTGCCAATCTTTGAAAAAAAAAAGATTTGTCATCTTTAAAAATGTGTAAAGTTATTAAATTTGTTACTATTAATGTGTAGAAAGAAGTTTAGGTCAGTGTAGTCCAGTTAAATATTGACTTTATGAATTTTGCTCCGATCGGTGGCTGCCTTTTATTCATTTACTTAAGAAATATGTAATACCACTGTGTGCATTTTACATCTGTGAGAAGGTCAGTGAGAGAGACAAGGCATGTTATGTAAAAAGAGTAAGAGCTGATAGTAGTCCCAACTTTATTCAAAAAGAACAGATTAAGGGACTAACGTAGGAGTAATTAAGACTTTCAGGAGAAAGTGAATTTCAAGATGACCTTTGAAAGAGACAGTGAAGATGGACTGGTCGGGGAGGGGCTGCATGCTTGGCTGAGGGGAAACAAAATCAAAGGCATGGTGGTAGAATGGGTAACATATTAACAAGACCGAAAGATGCCAGCAAGCAATTCGTGCTGTTAAAGCGCTGCAGAATTATTTATCTTGCACCTGGGGACATCTCTCCCTAATCTGGAGTGGTGAATTATTCCTTTTACACATGTTAAGTACAGAGTTTCAGATCTCAGCTCTAGAATGAAGGGAGGAGGCTAGAGAAAATTTTTAGGACTTGCTTTCAGTTTTTAAGTTGCATGATTCTATATTAAAAGGCAAATATTAAATTTTCATGTTTTAAAAATAATCAACTGACTGATTCCAAAGTGAGGAAAAAAGTGCCCTTCTTTCAACAACTGGCAAAATCTTGGCTTATATTCTGAATAAAATAGTTCACATATATTCAAGAAGAAACACCCATTGTGACTTTGTAAGGCCATGTAAGGCAGTAAGAACCTTAGAGAAGAAGATAGGAAAATTGAAAACACATTCTTTTAGAAGAGTTTGTAAACACATAATTAAACGTCAGAGCTGACTTAATTCTTAGAGTACACAGTTCAAGTATGTGGAAGATTTGATGAGAAATTCCCATATTATGATAAAGCATTAGTTTAGCCTATATGAAAATGATGCAGGCAACACAAAGCCTTTGCCTGATACGTCTCGGCTACCAGTTTAATCTTGTTACTGATATTGAAGCTTAATCTTTATGAAACTTTCACCTAAGATAGTATGTATGTGTGGTGTTGAAAGCCATTTTTGAGTATTTTTTGTAAAGCTGGGGGAAACATTTTCAAAATATTAAAAATTATAAATGAATCAAAATGTTTGCTCTTATGTGGCACAATCACGAATAATGGAAAACTGTGGATAAAATGTAAAACATCCATAGCAGTGTAAAATAAGCCATTTTGATTGATGCGGTTCCAGTGAATTTCAAATGCTGAAAGGATGGCTAATTCTTTTCTGTAAATGATCATGAAAAAATAATGTATGTAAGCTGAGTGGATGCCTCTTGGTTTAAGCAGTTACAAACATAATTTTTACCTGTTGTGCTGGTTAAGCGAGATCATTAGCAGATTTAGTGTTCTGTGTGAGCAGCAAGACAGAGAGGGGAAAAAGCAAAGTTTTCGAAGGCATTCATTGAGTGCTGCAAAATTCTCCTATGTGGAGACATTTTACACAGCAGGAACTTAAGTCCGTGTGTAAAGCAGGCTGCTTGCGTGGTGAAAAACAAAACATCACCGCCCCCTCCCCTGCTCTCCCTCGGCCTCACCCCCCTCACTCCATTGACATGCATAGCTGGCCTGGTAGGTGTAAAAATAGACTGGCAGCGCCTGAATTGGAAATGGTCACTGAAGGCAGCCTGCAGTTGCTGGGGTTTTGAGCTCTCCCTGACACCAGCAGGCCAGCCAGCAGATGGGGAGAACTGGTGAGGGGCGTGTAGGGCAATCCAGCAGAGGAGCCAAGGATCATCTGGATGAATTGTCCACATTAGTGTCCCCCTGGGAACCCTGGACACAGCACAGAGGGCAAGGACGGGCCCACTGACAGCAGGAACTGTAGAACTGAGATGGGAAATGCAGCTCTCTGCCCATCCTGCCATGCCAGTAAGACCGTAGGCGCACAAGGACACATGCCGGAACTGGATAAAACCCCAGACTACTATGGCTGTGACAGCGAGGACACCAAAGAACTCGGGTCACGGGTAAGTTCCAGGCCACAGACGAGGAGGGGAGGAGGATGGTGGAATAAAAATCAACAATGGACCTCATTGGTCAAACTTCTAAACTTCCTGGAAGGAAGTTGACAGAATAAAACCAATGTGATCCAGCCACCTGACTGCCTCTGGTTCAGTGGCACGCTGTGGCTTCCTCTGCGCACTCTGCAGGGCCACATGTCTGTTCCTTCTGAGCTGGCTTTAACTATGAACTGACATTTGGGAATAAGCAATGATGCCGTCTCTTTAACTTGAAATTTTGTCCAAAGCTGGACATTTTATTATGGAGTGACCTGTTGCAATCTTGCAGAGATTTACCTCCATCCAGGCTGTCACTTTCTTCTGCCTGTTTACATGTTCGTATACGGTTCATTTTTCATTCGGTCACAGAGCATTTAAGCTTGTGTTAACTTCAGATCCCAGCTTGAGCCTGCACAGGCGTTTTACGTCTAATATTTGATGAACTTCAGTGAAAATGCCTTTAAATACTGTTCTGCTTATGACAATAATATTTTGTGCAGAGGCTTCAAAGTTGAGCAATCAAATATTTAACTTGACTTTCAGATTTTAATAATATGTAGTCTTGGTATATTCCTTAAAATGGTTACAAAGGCTTATCGTGATTTTTTGGGGAGGAGGGCCAAAAATCTTTCTGAAATATTCAATTTTCATATATTCTGGAGAATAAAGTTTTATCTTTGATCTGTCGGGTCCAGGAATTTGACCTTAGCACAAGTTATTTATTTCAGAGTGAAACCATGAAAGTAAGCAACGTAGGATTTCTGAGTACGAGAGACAGAGAGGTGGTCCCGGAGGAAGTACGTGCCTGATGATTCTATTTCCAGGAGTGAGAACAGCTTGTCTGTGAGGAGGCTGGGGTGGTGCCCTACTCTTTTTGTCTTTTGCTCTGACCTGGATGAAGTTCGTAATTTCATAGCATTGAAATTCTGTCAGCCCACAGCGAAACTGAAACAGAAACTAAGAACGTAACGTATCAATAAAGACAATACGCTGAGCCAGTGTTTGCAGTCAGCAGAAGTGAAGAGAAAGTCTGTGAGCCTTGTAGTGAAAAAGAGGACAGCGATTCTGGAACGGGAATGGAAATGAGCACAGACAGGGGAATAAAGAGAAAGGTGGAGAGGAGGCAACCCTGCGAGAAGGGAGAGCACCTGCCTTGACAACCGCACAGGCCAGCTTCCTAACGAGAGCAGTTGCATTTCTCCTTCTGGGTTGCCGTTTAAATGACCCACGTCCACCAGGAGAGTCACTCTAGATTTCTGAGCAGCCACTTCTGATGCAATTTCTGGACTGAGAAGACAAAAAAAAGGTGAACTTTTGGGTAACTTTTTAGTAACTCTACATGCTTGCTTAGTTGCAATCCAAAAATATATTCCCTAGGAAGTAACTACCTTATTTAAAAGAGTTTCTATGAATATTTATTAATTTGAAATTTAGGGCATTCTTTAAAATGTTAGTTAAAAATTCCTTCAGTATTTTTAAATTACACAGTGTATTCCATTTTTTCATCTTTGAAAAGTCATTAAGAAAAATGTAATGTGTAAAAATAAGAGGTGCTTTATAAATTAAATATGAGAGCATATTTTATAAATGTAGAGAATAGAAGTGGTGATATCTTGATGTGTTGACAGGTTCTTTTAGGTAAAGAAGAGCAAGTGTCAACATGGTTTTGAGGTCCAAGGGCTGGAATGAGAAATTCATTCAAAACTTCAGAGTTCAGAAAGCGATTAAAGACTTTTTAAAAGAAATAACCAACAGCAATATCATTCCTTTGTTAAAATCCTTTTATCCTGTTAATATAGATGTTGGCCCTAAAAAAAGTGTTTTTTTAATATTATAATCTGATTTCTCTGAATTAAATAACATACTCATAACCTGCTGATCGTTGAATAATCTCTTCTGTCAAAGATTTTCTAGATGGCAGCATGTACTGATTGCTGTGACGTGGAAAGGGACAGTAAAAGTGAAAATGCACCTGTTGTCTATCTTCTAAAGTAACATTCTGCTCAGAATTTCTCCACTTTGGCCATGGGGCAAAAAAAGTTAATTCTTCCTACCAAGGATGACTTAAGTAAAATATGTGGTTCTATCTAGCTTAGGTTTCCCAAATTTAGAAAATCTATCATCTTTCTTTACTTTTAAATGGGGTCTTATAGTAGACTGGAGTCACTCACTCCTTAAATCATCTGATAAATACTTTCCTTAATTAGTCCCTTTCCATCATTCATGTTTATCACAATTAATGATAAAGAGCTTCAGAACTTATTAACTTATATCTTTATAATATCCTTTTTTTGAGGGGGACAAAACAGAAACAGTGGTCCTTGGCACTTTTTTCCTTTTGGAAATAAACTTAGAAATGTTTTATAGCATTGATTGTGTTGTTTGGCCAAAAATTTCAAATAAATAAATTTTCCGGTTTATTCATAATCAGAACTAAACTCATGGAAAAAATATAATTTAAAGTAATACAACTGCTGGACTTTATGTAAATTAATACTTCACTCTTTTTTATAAGTTTTATTTAGAATTTTGAATATTCTCACATTTATCCTTACAGATAATTATAGCAATGAGGAATAAATCAATAGTCAGAAATTGTGTTGGAAGTAAGCAAACAAAAATAATTTCTCCTTGAGCAATATTATTGTATGTCCATATTTGAAATTCCACTTATAGGCTTGCAAGTTTTTTATAAGAAAGATAAAGAAAATCAGACCAGAATCATTTCCAGATATGTTACATACCTAAACACAGAAATTATACCAAAAAAATAGAAAATGAAACTAAACATTATTTTGGCAGTATGATAATTTTCTAAGTTTTAAGGCAACCTTTGACAATTATAGCAAAAAAGATGAACAGCTAATATGCCAAAAAAATGTTAAATTCTAGAACTGGACCAACAATGTGGTATTTTTATAACGTATATACAAATTAATATACAAATTAATAAAAGTAGAGTTCAGCAAATTCCTTCTGCAAAGGGCCCGAGAGTGACTATTACAGATGTTGTGGGCCATGTGGTCTCTGTTGCAGCTGCCTACCTCTGCTGTTGTGGCGACAGCAGCGATATACAATAGATAAACAAGTAGGCCTGGCTGTGTTCCAACAACTACTAAATTTTTCTATTATTAAAGTTTCAATTGCAAAATTTTTCAGTCACTAAATATTAATTTTAGTTACTATTTTTCTATTTTGTAAAGATATAAATTAAAATGATAATAAGCTACTATTCTATCTGAACCAATCATACCAATCTTCTAAGACTGAATATTTGTAATAATAAAATAGTATAATACTTAGTCTTAGAAGATTGTATTGAGACTGGTAGACATTCCTGGGTATGCTGTAAATTTTTCTAATTATTTCGAAAGCAATTTGGAAATACATTTCAAATTCTAGTTACAATTTCTGTATTTTGTTTCGCTAGTGCAGTGAAGACTCTAGTAGCAGGGAGGTATTTCATGGAGAAAAAAGAATAGGCAAATCTTCTGGGCAGACTCTCACCTCCAGCCTCAGAAAATGGACTGGACTGGACTCCAATCTCTCTGTTGTATGTATTCGCAAGCCCATCTCTCCCTTCACTCAAACTTTACAGGTGGGAGAGAACTCTACCCCAGAGACCTTATTCCAAATCCGCTGAGAAAATACCTGCCTTCCTAAAGAACATGGAAGACTCATGAGCATATGTTAGAGTTTTCCTCTGAAATTTTGTTGCCTCTTACTTTGGTCCTTAATGGACTCAAAGATTTGCTGTTATCACAATCAGCCTGACAGTTCCAAAAAGAGGAAACATGTAGGGCAGGAGAGAGTCAAGAACAAAATTCAATTATTTTTAAATTCTGATTCAGAATAAGTCTAGTAAGAATCCTGAGTTTTTCTTTGGATCACAGTAGGGAAAACTGCATCATCTCTCAGACACATTTTCATTCATGCAGATCAGCGGTATGTATAGTCCAAGTTCACTTATGAAAGGAGAATCTCTTAGAGATGCCGTGCAGAGATGCCCTGGATTCTAGGGGAGCTCTGTCCGTGACATGAGTCAGCAAAGCCATGCAGGGTCCTAGCAGGGTCCTAGCAGGCTCCAGAGAGACAGTTTCTTGACCATGCTTTGGTAACGTGCAATCTAGAACAGCATCAGGAATATGTCTTCATTTCCTGTGCTGCTTCTTGGTTTGCATTTTTGTTATGGCATCATTTATAGATTTGCATATTGGTCTAAGTGCGGTCTGTATTTTTTTTGCATCTAGATCATGTATGTTTTATTATAGTTTCTTTACCATATCAGATTAATTTGCTTTGTCCCAAGAGCAAAACCATAAATGTGATGTTTCGTCACAGACATTCCTTAGTTTATCTATCCTAGCTGGTTTTTAAATTAGTACATCCTTCTCTTTTTATCAGTTTATTCTCGGAGATTTTTATTTCTCATTTAATTTACTTTAACATTTTTCCCCAATTATAGTAAAGAATTTTATCTTTCTTATATCAGCCTTTTCATTATTCTGTAAATTTTCATGTGACTTTACACCATGAGCAGTGAATTCTGGTGTCACTGTGAACACAATTCAGAACTTTTCTGCTATGCTGAATCAAAAGATAGTAAGTCAATCGGCAAATATTTATTGAGCTAGGTATAGTTCTAAGTGCTGGTCATATCCTGGTGACAAGACAGAGATCCTGTGGTGGGGGGCAGGGGGAGCGTGCTGCCTAGCTGAGGCAGGAATGTGCTGGGCATGGTCAAGGGACAGGACAGTGTGGCTGACGCATAGTGAACAAAGAAGACAGTGTATGGCAGCAAGGTCTGAGAGGTAAGCGTGGGCCTACCTTGGCAGCAGTTTGGATTTCTTTCTAAATGTAGTGGGTCTTGGTAAAGCGGCTTGAGTTTCATTCGAAGTACAGTGGGAAACCTCAGGAGGGTTTTAGTCAGGAGAATGACAGGACCTCATCTGTGCTTTGAAAGAGCTCTCTCTCTCTCTCTGTCTCTCTCTGTCTTTTTCTCTCTGGTGGAGGATGGCTTGTGAGCGTGGCAAGAGAGGAAGGAGGGAGCCAATTTAGTGGTCCCTGAAACCGCTGAGGCGAACAATGCTGGAGGATTGGATTAGAGTGTTAACAGTGGAGGAGCCAAGTGATCAGATTCAGGGCGTATGTTTGTTTTTATTGAAGGATTGTTTTGGTGTTACAAGAGAAGGAGAAGGGGTTTTTGGCTTAAGCAACTGGGTATAAGATAGTGCTATTTACTAAGGTGGAGTGGTGTTTGTGTGTGTATCTGTGTGAGAGAAAGATGATTCATTATGTATGGAACATATCGGTATGTCAAGAGAGTTAAACTTTTCTTCAATTTTGTGTTTAAGAGGATAGATATACGAGCCTTTAAATGATATAGTAAACATTATCTTCAGGAGCCTTTTTATAACTGCTATAAGGAAACTTTCTTCATTTAGTTAGTTTTGATATTAATCCAAAAAAGAATCAAGAGTACAATGAAAATCCTTTTAATAAAGCATTTCAAAAAATATGAAATGATTTGGGCATGGTTATGTAACTTTTGGATGATTTATTTAAAGATAAATATTGAAGGAAGATAAGACAGCTTCTGTCATCTAGGAACTTTCAAGCTGGTTTTAGAAATAGGACTTATCCTCATGTGATCAATTGACTATAGAGGGCCGTAGACACTTCAGTGGCAATGTGAGTGGTGAAATGAGGACCTAGGAGATGCTGAAGAAGCAGAGGACCAGTGCAGCCCAGTGTTTTGGGAATGCCTCGTACACAGGGCTGATATTCAGCCAGTCTGGAGCACAACAGCTTTACCAATTTACCAATATTTAGAGTTGACCTCCTTCCACACAGGCTAATTAAATAGCTGCTTCTGTGAGCCCACCAAGCTGCTCTTCGAGTGAGCTGCCTGGAGCCTGTCTCCAGGGTTCCCCAGTCCACTTCCATCCCCAAAATGAGCAGACAAAGGAGTAATGCCTGGCAGCAAGGGGCCTCCAGGACCACCTTCCTCCAGCGCTACAGCCAGCATCTGTTGTCATTGGTTGGTTGCACGTTAATTCAGAAGACTGCCAAAATTCTATTTAATGATGAATAAAGAAACTAAGACCAGTTGTTAAACGTTTTGAATCTCTCTTCTGTTAATGGAGAAGTTGGAGCCTGTAGTAGATCTTGGCAGGAGAGTACAATCTTGGTTCCTGTTGGGAAGAAGATACATTCAGTAAGCATTTACTGAACACCTGCTAACTGCCGGGTCCTAGGTGTACCCAGATCAATAAGGCACACAACCTCGGCTTAAAGGAGCACAATCCAGGGATGGACAAAGCAGGAGTCCCAATATAATGTGGTAAAAAATCACAAGGTCTTATGGATTACCTAAAAATGACAACTCAGTCTGAAAGGGTGGCAGAAAAGTCAAATCTTGCAGCGTTATGGGTAGATCACAAATTCAGTCTTGGAATCGTAGTAACATAGAATGATAGAGAAGCAGTGTCTAAATCCCCATGGCTATAACACCTAGTTTGTATTGGACATGTATAGAACCCATGAAATTTGTATAATAAGCATGGGGATCAGATTATCAATATCTTGATAAGCCAAGTTATAGAATTTGGACTCTATTCCAGTGAAAGACCACTGATCAAAGGCCATTTTAGGAGAATCAATTAGATTGTGGTTTGCATATCAGAAGCACCACTCTCTTTGCAATGCCTAACAAAGTACCTAGCGCTTAATAGGTGCTCAATAAATATTTGTGGAACATATAAATAAGTGAATGACTAGGAAATCTCCCAAGGTAGCATATCCAGTTGTGGGCATTTTCCAGCTGCTGGTGACAGCCCACAGATGAAACCAGAGGCTGTGAAATTGAAAAAGTGATAGAGATACCAAAGACATGGCTCAAACATTTCAAGAACTCAGCGACTAAGAAGTTTTAATTATAACCTTCTGCTCAAAAAAGGAATGTACCCTTACTGCAAGTGCACACACATTACTGCTGTGGAATATTAGTTCTATAAGACATATTTACTATATAAAATAGCATATATTTTCTTGAATTATTATGCATTCCCTATATCAAGTTGTATATAAAATGCAATCCTTGCCTTTTAGAGAAATTTAGTGAAAGTTTACGTTGTGACAAGAGGAATAATTACAACATAAACAATATCTAATATAATATGTCTATTGTATATTTCTTACAGTGAGGTTCATCCAAACCAAACATAGTTATTTATTTAAACTGTCTAATAATTTTTAACAGTCTTTCTTCTGTTATATTTAATGAGAGTAGTTTCACTGTACATACAGTGGCTCTTCCAAGGTCACATGTATGATGGAGCTGAGAATAGTCTGGGGAGAGAGCTGTCTTTTCAACCATATTTTGCTTCCTTCCCACACAGACATCTGCCGTGCTTCGTATCCACTTTCAGTTGCTGTTTGGATTTAATGTCCTTTTAGTGGGTGAAACTTAAAATTTATTATGCCGCAAGAAATATCTACTCATTTTATGATTCGTTCATTTTCATTTAAAGGTTTCTTCGTGAAATTTGGGGCATATTATATTACATTTAATTGTCAACATTTTAAGTGTTTGGCTTTTCAAAAGTTACATTCACATCATATTTGTGTGGGCAAAAATCTTACGACGTACAATGATCATTTGAAGTGTAATCGTTTTAATGGTGTCTTTGAGCAAAGGAATTGTATCTAAAAGCTATGTGAAAGCCACGTGTTGTATAGTAAAGTAGAGATGTGAGTTGAAACAGTGTTTTTGATGAATTATAAATGTTGCTGACATATTGTTTATTTTAAATTTTGGTGGGGTTTTTTTGTACTCTTTACCCACCTAAGTTATCAATGAGTTACAAAAGGGGGCTTTAAAGCATAATCTTATGTTCTACCTGAAACTGTAACAATTTCTACATTCTAATGTAACAACTCTACGAAATAAACACATCATGTACTTAAAATTAAATTTCTATGATTGATAATTTGTCTAATGGAGACGTCTCATTTTATCAAGGAAAAATACAACAAATTGGATCTCTCCAGGCGGAAACAGTGTATTAAAACTAGAGTTAGTCTCTTTGGCTTTGCTACCTGAGTATCACATCTTTCTACGTGGTTGGTCTTCTGAAGGAAATTAGTTAGAAAGCATCTACTAAGACATCTAGTAAAACTGAAATACATAAGAAAATTTGTGACGCTTTCCTTTTTGAAAACCACTGGTTGTCATGTGTAGATTTTTTTATTTGCAGATTTATGAAAGGAAAAGGATATTTTTCAGAAATAAAAGATTCAACAATTTTCTACTAATAAAGAGTATGTTTTACAAAGTTGTCCATATGTCTATAATACATAATTATTTCTTTAAAAAAATAGCTTATCATATTCAGCTTTTTATGCATTCTTACATCTTATGACCAACTAAATGATTGATGATGACACAGGGATAAAGAGTATTTGGGTTGTGTAATAAATACATAGAATGAAAGGTCAAGTTAATCCTTTATGTCAGCAACTCCCGAAGTGTGTTCTGTGAACCAGCCACATCAGAAGAATCACCTAGGGTGTTTTAAAGTGTTGTGAATTGCTGAGCCTCCCTCCAGAACTCTAGAATTAGAATCTCCAAGGTGGGGGCCAAGATTATTTATTTAACAAGATTAAGCATGATTTCTAAGTAACCCTTAAGTGCACTGAAGTACAATAACTACTGCTCTGTGTTCTAAGAGGTTGACTTTACTGAAGAGACAGGGCTCAATATGTAACATCAGTGCTTAAGAGAATAAAAACCTTTCACATTTTATTAAGCTTCTTCTAACACAGGTTAATTCAGCTGATTGCCAAAATTCTATTTAGTGGTAAATAAAGAAACTAAGACCACACAGGACACATGGGAACAGAGGCTGCTCTGCCAGCAAATGGGGCCCTCCTAAGGTTCTTATGCATCGTCTTAAAAGTAAGAAAGTGTCTGCATTGTATTGCAGTGGAATTTTAAACCACAGCACTTAGAGTAATTTTAAGCTCCACTTCCAAAAACTAATAACTACAGTATACCTATCTAGAGTCCTTTCATTCATTGTTTAACCTTGTAAACTCCCATCAGAAATCTAGGCACTGAGGACCTCTATGACGTTGTTATGAAAATATGTCCCCAAATCTTTTAAAAATCAGAATTTCATTCTGCTGTTGATCAGCCAGCTTGAACAGCAGGATTTTCTGGATGATCTGATCCTCCCTTGGAACTGACGTCCAGTACGATATCCTGGCTGAATGCCACTTCTGCCTAAAAAGTCATGTAGCATGTGAGAAATGATTAACAAGTTCTGGCCTCATTAAAATTTCTTAGTACATCGACTAATGTGAAGTGTCAAGTATTCACTCCATGTCTTTTCAATTTTTAAAATTATATATGCATTCCAAAAGATCTGTAAATTTAAGTGCTGTCAGTTTCTTCCAAGAAGGTAAATAATGAATTCTGTAAGTCTACACGCTTCTTCCTTCCTCCTTCTTTCCTTCTGTCCTTCCTTCCTTTCTTTCTTTTGTTATATAATGTATTAATGAAGATTGAAGTATCAACCTTTTCTTTGGTGTTGATTTGTATTTACTCACCAGTTAATTCTTTGAAGAATTAAGCAGTGATCCAGATGGACAAGCCAACTTCCATTCCTTTTTAAAATATGGCCCATGCAGCTAGAGCCATGTGTCAGAGCCTCACCTGGACATTGTCAGTCAAGTTATTGATCCTGGGCTGCATTCTGGACTGTCCCTAACCACTTGATCTGGCATTAGGACTATGTCTTGTCTGCTCAGGATGAAAAATGACTTAGATGTGGAAAATAGCAGGAAAATAAGAAAGAAAATAAATAAAAGAAATGTAGGAATGTAGGAGGGAATTCTATATTAATTATTAATAATTGTGGCTATCATTTACTAAGCCCCTATTTTTTGCCAGATTCTGTAGTGGTGTGCTGCATACCATTCACAGAGTATCAATTTAATTTACTCCTGGTGATAGCTCTGTGAGTCAAGTATTAAAATTTACTTTTATTGAGTGTCTTTTATCCCGATACTCTCCTCTTAGGGGTTTTACATATATTACCTAATTTAATCCATATAATCCTATGCATTTTATAGACGAGTAAACTGAGGCTTATTTGAGTTCAGTAATTTGCTCCAGGTCACACAGCCTGTGGTAAGTGATAGAACCTGCATAGAAAAGGTAGTTCTAAGTGCATCGTGTTATCCTGGCTTTTTAAGGAAAGAGAAATGTAAAAAAAGGAGATATTAGAGAAAGTTAAAAGTGAGTTGAAAAATTTTCAACAATTGAGAAAAATTGCCCACTTGGAAAATTTTCAGATTATCACTTATGCCCCCTACCAAGATAAATTTCAGGTAATTAAAAGTTAAATGCAAAAAAAAAAGTAATTTTTTTAAAGCTAGAGGAAAATGAAGAGAAGTATTTCATTGATTTCAGGACTGGAAAGCATAAAAGCAATGGGAAAAAAATCCAAAAGTAGAAATTTATACTTTTTAGTCTATGAAACTTGAAACTTCTGAAAGTCAAGATATACGAAAAAGAAAATAAATTTGGAAAAATTTGCAACAAATATGACAAAATGTTATCTTGCCTATATGAAATTTTTAAAAGTAAAAAAGACATTTGAAACTCTGAGGACAGAAAATGTGAACAAATCAAAGAAGATAAAAAATGTAATAAACAATAAATGTTTGACTAAGTTTTCAAACTCTTTAAAAATGAAACAGGTAAATCAAAGCCACAATGAGATACACATCAATTAAACAAAGCAAATTTGAGCATGCTGTTCTGCTGAGACGGGCTCTTCCACAAACAGCCGTGGTGGTATCTTTTCATCCAGCCTCTCTTGAGGACAGTTTTGCAATATTACAATATGTGCCAAGAATCTACATCCTTTGACGTGGTTATTCCACCTTTAGGAATTTAAACAATGGACATAATCAAGCCAGGAACAAAGACTTATGTACAAAACTTTTTATCACAACATTCTTGACAATAATCAAAATCAAAGGCACTAGTTTTACAAATGATTAGGGAAAGTTAAAAACAATTGTAATCTATCTGTAAACTCTTAGGAGATTTAGACTTTCCTTCAAACTTTGAATAGTGTAGGCAAAAGTTATTTGGCAACGTTAGATTTTTTTTTTTTTTTTAAAGATTTTATTTTTTCCTTTTTCTCCCCAAAGCCCCCCAGTACATAGTTGTGTATTCTTCGCTGTGGGTTCCTCTAGTTGTGGCATGTGGGACGCTGCCTCAGCGTGGTCTGACGAGCAGTGCCATGTCCGCGCCCAGGATTCGAACCGATGAAACACTGGGCCGCCTGCAGCGGAGCGCGCGAACTTAACCACTCGGCCACGGGGCCAGCCCCCTGGCAACGTTAGATTTTAAAAGTAGAAGACAGAGTATTATTACCCCAGCTTTGTAGAGACGTTATCTATACACACATATACAGGCTGTATATACTATACAGAGTATATAGCAAAATTCTAGAAGAAAATGCATCAAAATCTGCCGAGTTTGATTAATGGGGTTATGGCTGCTGGCTGATTGTGTTTTCTTTTTCGTTCATTTTCAGATGTTCTATTATGAGAATATATATATATATTTTTAATGATCCCCCTACCTTTTTTAAGAGAAAGTTTTTGTAAGAACAAAAAAGGGGTTAAAGAACATAGAAAGTTGTTTAGTGTTAGACAAATACTCTTGTGGAGTATTTATTTCTGTATTCTCTAGGTTTCATAACAAATTATTTTATTTAATATTCTACACTTATTTAACTTTTCACTTAATTTGGAGAGAAGACTTTTTGTGTGTACCTTTTCACCAGGAAAATAGGATTACTATTATCATTTCTTATAGGTGTAATCAACGTTTAACTAGCAGGTGTGGTGATTAAGAACAGCTGAGAGAAGTTTCATCCATCTTGGAAGCAGTCCAGCTTTCAATCCCACTCAGGGAAATATGTCAGTATGAGCTAGTAAAAGTCTGCATGCTGCTTTGAAAACAGAGGAACAAATGTTGTCTTTGAAGCCTACCATGCTGTGGAGCTTGAAAACTTTTTTCCTTGCATGGTAATAGTGACAATTGTGATAGAAACATTGCTCTAGATTCGCTTGTTGAGGATAATATGCAGCCATATTTTGAAATAATATAACTTGTTTTTAAAAGTCACAACTCTTGGGGTAGCAGTGTTAAAGACAAGAAATCTGGAATTCCAGAGGTGTCAGGGCCGTATGGTTCAAACGCTGGCCTTGCCCCTACACAAGGAAGGGAAGTGGGCAACAAGGGAGATCAGAACATGATCACTGGGCCGGGAATGTGGCTACAGTAGCTTTCTCCCAGAGCAGGAAGCAGCAGACGCTACTATAAGTCAGTCGGCAATGAAAAGGTATGTGGCCCTTTTGCGGGGAGCCAGGGTGGTGGTAATGTGTGGTAGTTGTGGTTATGGAGTATGGAGTAAGACTGACTGGGCACTAATCTCAGCTCTGGCATTTATTACTAAAAATCCATGGACAAGTGGTTTAATCTAACTAAGCCTCAGTTTCCTCATTTGGGTGGTATATGAGAATTAAATGAGAATATAAAAGTGTTTGGCATACAGGAGCGTTAGTCATTAATATTGTAGCAGAAAGCGTGAGAAAGAAATACAAAAAATGCAAACCATTATTGCTTCCTTCAAGGAGTCTGCGGTCTGGTTGCGTAGCAGAGTGTATGCCCACAAAAGCAAACTGCATGTTGTCAAGTCTCATAAGTAGGCGGACGTCTTAAAGGACAAAGTAAGTCCAGGCGGCATGTAGAATCCTAATGTGTGTATGTCAGTCCATATTCTGTAGGAAAATATTAAGAAATCTCAATAAGCAATCACCAAAACTACATAAATATTCATGAATCGTGTGAAAACGATGAAGAATTAACTTTTTGCTCAATGTGCCTTTTGACAATTGCTTATCTTAAAATATGGTGGTAAAAAAGTGAAGTAAACCCAGTCAAAACACGTATAATTAATTCTCTTACTCGAAACCATAACCAGGAGAAAAAGGCTTTAGGTTAGGTTAAATCTTTGTAACGATTACTTTACATCATCAGGGTTAAATGAATAGTTACACCTGTGAAAAGATATCAGCAAAAGAAACTCAGTGCTAAAGTCCCCATGTTTCTTATATGTGGGAAAAAGAAACCAAGTGGAAGTGGAGCTTTCCTGCTCTAGAGGACTGCAAATCAGAAACGGCACAAGCGAAACATCTTTTAAATGAAATTCTCAACATCTCTTAGTTTCACAAGTTTTGTTGTTTACTGAGGCAAAGGTAGCCTGCCACCTGGTTCTTAGTCAAAGACCAGTAATAAGTATCTATGGTGTTAATATTTAAGAAAAATTTTGACATTTTAACTAAGTTGATTTTGCTGGACAAACAAGGTCTTATTGGCTACAGTTAACTACCGCTTTGCACAGCAAGTTCCAATGCTGTCTTTTTATATGTCCAAAAGTAACCCAGCTCTTGCATAGCAATTTTCTAAGTTTAACTTTCAAGCAATTAAAACTAGAATAACTTGCGTTTATATTACTTGTTATCAGCTTTGCATAAGAGTAAAATATATGATAATATTTTTCCCAAGGATCCATTATCATCATAATATGTTTATTGGCTAGTAATTGTAGGCTTTTAACTAGGATTTGGAAATTCTAAGAATTGTAGGACATTGTTTTCTGCCTTCAAGGGAAGTTATATGGGGGTATATGACTCTCTTTCTCCATACACACACTCATACACACACACCATACACACAAATTCACAAACACACCACTTACACACATATAGTTTAATTTTATATGTCATATTTCAGGTAGATATTTATATAAGAATGTAAAGGTGGAATTAAATATATAGGTTCTTTATAACTGAGAGGAAGTATAGTTTATATGCCTAATAATTCTAAAAGAAAACAGCCTCTCTCCTCTATATCTTGGTTAGAATAAGTTAAACATACCAATGATCCCTTTTATTTAGAAAGTTAACTAGTCTTACTGTAACTACTGGGGATATTGAAATGCATTCTTGTATGCTGTTATGCATTCAGAAATACTGCGTAGTCAGTAATTCTTTTCTTTGTATGATTTATACAGTAATAAAAGCTTATGTTATTACTTTATGTAAAGTCTTTTTTTTCTCCCCCAGAGAAGAGCAAAATTATAGTTTCTTATTTCTAAGAAACAGGACACTAATGGTTCTGTGTAGTTAGTATCCATAAGATACTTGTTCTTTCTATATTTAATTTCTTTACTAATGTCATCATTGCCAACTATCCGTTAACCTAATTAAAGTCAGAGAGTGTTGAGCCAGAGCCTGTCTCATCAAGTCCATTGCTCAGTCCAGTAGTTTTCTCATGACTTCAGCTGTAAAAGAATAATGATACTGGCGGAGGCCATCCCTACCCATTACTCTGTTCATTCACCCTTAGGAAGAGTTAGGCATTATTTGATTTTATTGTGGATATCTGATAGAATTATATAGGAGACTTTGAAAAACAATTTTAATCTTAAGTAATGAGTTCCAGGTGAATTAATATAACAAGTATAAATTTTGCTAATCAAGATTTGACACCAGGGGTCAGCCCCATGGCCAAGTGGCTGAGTTCGCTCTCCACTTCAGCAGCCCAGGGTTTCGCCGGTTCAGATCCTGGGTGCAGACGTGACACTGCTCATCAGGCCACGCTGAGGCGGCGTCCCACATGCCACAACTAGAAGGACCCACAACTAAAATATACAACTATGTACTGGGGGAATTTGGGGAGAAAAAGCATGAAAAAAAAAAGATTTGACACCAAGTTTTAAAATTTAGCAAGTCTGCCAAAATTTACTTGATCCACCAAACTTTTCACTAGTTTAATTCACATTGGCCAGTGCTGCTTGGTGCTCCTATTTGGCCAACTTCACTTTGTTGAACTTGTTCCTTTATTTTTGTTCATTTCCACAAATATTTATTGATCTACTCTGAGTTGGGTGCTGTGCTGGGCAGTAGAGTCACAAAGATGAGTGGGTCGTGACTATCTACCCTGGAGGGCCAGGCTAGTTGGGGAGATAGACACGTAAACAGATAAATTGGGGCCCCTGCACAACACTTAGTGTAACATGGTGCTCTTATCACCAGAAGTCAGCAAATATTTATGAGTGATTGAATGCTCAGGGTGTTAGGGGACCCCAGAGTAAAGAAATTTGTTCAAAGTTGTGCAGAGAGGGTAGCTTGAGAGGGTGTTCTGGAGAAGGTATCCCAAGCCTCTGGGAAGTAGACCCACAGGCTTCACTTAATACAAATTCTTGTAGAAGTCAAATAATAAAAAACAACTAGTAGAGAATTCTCCATTTTTCATTAAACTTGGCTTAAGCCTGATTTTTCTTTTAAAAGGGTCTTGGGCATCTGAACCAAAGCTTAGTTCCATGAGATGAATTAGCCCTGCTTTTGTTTCCAGTTATGTTGGAATTAGGAGTTTCCTTTTCAAAACTTTCTTTACATTTGATGCCAATGCTCTTCTCCCAACAACTCAAGAATGTGCTTTGAAAGCTGCCTCAGAAGAAGTTCAGATATTCTTTGAAATGCAGTAATAACTAGAGGGGTTTTTATTGACTGATTTCCAACAGTGGGATTTTGTAGTATAAGTTAAAATGTTAAAAAAACAAAAAAAAGAAAGAAAGAAAAAGGCAGTGCAAGCTACCAATACTTGATTCGCTAATCTTTTTTCCACTGCCGTGTGTCATGTACTGTAATTAATCAATTACACATTTTTTTAGCCGGTTTTCCATCCTATCTTTTACATTTCAGTGTAAAATTTCATAAGCTGCATACCTTGTATAGAGTTAGAATCGAATTGCTCAAACCATCTTGATGGTTGCAGTTCAAAGCACAAGGGTAAATTTAGAAAGTTACAGCAGGTCACATCCATTGAGGATATAAGCGATATCTCAGTTGTGCCCGGGTCTTAGGGGAAAATGTCAGCTGCATGATATCAGTATTCTGAGCTCATGAGACACCTCTTGTACAGAATTCTGTTTCAGTCTCACTGATATATATCTCATATATATGTGTGTGTATGTATATATATACATATATGCATACTGCGTGTATATACATATGCATATGTATATATGTATGTACCTGTATATACATACTGCAATGTACAGATGTACTGCAGTATATATATATATACTGCAATTTCTATTTAACAGCACTTCCTGGCATCTCATGCAAGATGTTAATGGGTGAATTTCCCGATTCCTAGGAGTTTTATGGACAGAGAAACGGTAAGGAGTGAAAGTTGCTCTGTGGCCCGTGTCTTTGTCCACACTCTCTCCTGGACTTCTTAGTCTTGCATTTTCAGCACACTACTGTGCAGCAATAGCTCTTCAAATTTAATCAGTCCAAAACTATTGTGCTCTCTCCAATTTTAGGGTTTTTCTGTTCCCCTGGATTCCAGGTCAGACGCGTCACTCATTACATGCCAAAGCTAGACGTCTCCAAGTTTTCTTTAATTTCTTCTTTTCCATAAACCCTCAAATTCAATTTCCCCCAGTTTTATACCTTCTTTTCCCTACATATATGATAAATCACTTCTTTTCCCATATTGCTGTCCCTGACGACCTTGCTCACCAGGGGTATTGCAATAGTATCCCAAATTGTCTCACCAACTGCCTTCTCTTCCCCCTCTAACTCATCTCCATGTGTTCCAGAGGGATTTTTTTTTAAACAACATCTGATCTTGGCTTTTCCTGTCCCTTCACCTACAGGATAATACTCAATCTTCTTATTACGGCATACGAGAATATTCATGGTCCGGGCCCTGCCTGACTCTCAGAATTTTACTTCTTGTTGCCAACATGATCGTTATAATTCACATACAACTGAATTACTTACAGTTTCCTACACACTACGTTCTTTCACAACACCGTGACGTTGCATCTTCTGTTCCCTGTGCCTGCTATGTTTTCCACCTGACTTTCCACCAGCAACTTTATCAAACACTATATTGCTGTTCCTATTCTATATCTAAATATAAAATATGTTTGTAAAAAAAAGCAAGCATCTATTGCTTGGACTACTGCCTCTAAATAGATCTCTCTGGATCCACTTTTGCCCCTTCTAATTCATGGACCATATTGCAGCTGACGTTATTATTTTATTTTAGAGATTGGCACCTGAGCTAGCATCTGTTGCCTTTTTTTTTCTCCTCCCCAAAGCCCCCCACTATGTAGTTGTATATCCCAGTCGTAGGTCCTTTTGGCTCTGCTATGTAGGACGCCGCCTCAACATGGCCTGATGAGCAGTGTGAGGTCTGCGCCCAGGATGAGAACTAGAGAAACCCTGGGCCGCCAAAGTGGAGTGCACGAACTTAACCACTCGGCCATGGGGCTGGCCCCTGAAATTATTTTTTAATGCAGATCTTAAAGTCTTTTGAGGGGATGGATCATGTTTATTTCTTCTACATTCACTTCCTTGATCTAACATAGTGCTTGGCACACAGTGCTTCAAAAGTATTTGTCTGACTCTCAACTAAATTGTTGCAAAGGACTGGTTAAATATTTTAACTATTTATTGTCAAAATAACCTGTTGTTTGACTAATTTATTCCACTTTTTCCAAACTGAAGCTATGATTTTTCCAATATGTACACATTTAGACAGGAACAACTATAGATCTTTTCGGTAATTTTTTCAGTGAGTCAAACTGGAACGTGATTTCCTTCTTATACGGTATGCATATTACATATTCTTTAGAGTTTTTTTAAATTTAATTTTAAAAAGTTTGTTGACATTCTGCTGTGTACCACAAGGCCAGCATGATGGAGATCAGGAAATGGATGTAAAAATAATTTTATATATTACATTTAGCATAATGCTGACTTAATTAGGATTGGAATTTCACCTTCTAAAGTTCATTGTTTGCACTCACTGTCCATGTAGATAAACACAAATGTTCAAAAGAGACTAAAAGCTGTGCATGCCCTTTTGGAACCCACATACTTTGGAGAATGGGGTAAATAAACAACTTCTCAAAAATTATATGCACATTAGAAAGATGAGCCCTTGTGATCTTACAGATGACAATGAACGTAATAGTTTAATGAAAGGGACTAGAGACACACAAATTATTTCTAATAAACAACATAATTATCATGCTGAAATTCCCGACACTTGATAATTAGAAAGATTTCCCCCAAAAAATAGAAACTTCAAGGGCGGCACAAACAGATTTCTTGGGTTTATTGTTCCTAGAAAATTAAAATATTGTCTTTGGACAACAAATGATGCAGAATGTAATGAATTTGAATTCCTATGTTATTCTGGAGTGGATATTAATATTGTAGAACTTTACTAAAAAAATGAAAATAAAATATTTGAATAACTTATGCATTTTCTCTGATTTGATCTTTTTTTGAAAATGGTATAAATGAGTTCAGAATTGCATTTAAACAAGTAGAGTCAGGTTGTCATGGTGTGTGGTTGATAAGCTATAATTAAGTGATACTCCCTGGAAAAATCAGTCTGACTGACACTTACAGATGTACTCCAGGCTGTTGTAAACAAAAAGCCCTTCTATATTTCCATATGCATCTTAACAGACCCCACGAAAATCAACGATGTAAGGATATGTATCATGACAGAAAAATATATGCAAGTTCTTTGAAAATAGAGGTCATATTATAAAAGAAGACATTGTGAAGCTGTCATTGCAAGAATGCATTTTTTTTTTTCAATCCTGAATAATTCAGTGCTTAAGAAGCAATCTACTTTGTAGTGTGTGCTGTCCATAAAGGTGGGGTCAGCACCTCGTCTATGCTCTGTCACGAAGCTGCTTCTGTTTGAGTGATGTCTGCCTCAGAGCAGATGGTCTGAAGATGAAGAATAATCAGACCAATGGGGATAAAAATGCGATGCTTACCTCAAGGGGGCAATAGTAAATTAACACTGTAGGATGCCTCACTAATAAAAAATTGATGAAAGATATTTTCACTTGTTCGGGTTTGTTTTTTCATATCCTGACAGTTCTAAAGGCCTTCAAGGGAGACTAAAACCTAATTCAGGTCTATTTATCCTGACCTTAAGTATAGCAGTGGGATGAATTCTAATATATCTTTCCCCTCAAAATGTCCTGTAATATTTTAACACGCTGATTAGTCAGGGAATGAAAAGAGTTTTGTGTAGAGAAGCTCCCTTAATGAAAGAATTCAATAAACTGTTCCTACCAATTATATCAAAAGCTTTTTCTTTTTTCTCCTGACCCAGATGTTATTATAGTTGGTTGTTATTCATTTATAAAACCTACTTTTTTTATGATCAGTGACAGTCCAAAAGGAAATTCCTTTGGAAATTTGTGAACAGTACATAAAAGCTTGATAAGCTCTTCCATGTTTTGACCCATATTCATTTGGGGCATGTTGAGTTTAGGATACTGGCAGAACATTTTACAGAGATGTCCAGCTAGTTGGAAATTAGGAAAGAGATTAGGTCTTGGATACAGATTGTTTTAAAAATAAGTTTTCATTATTTTACACACAATTAATACCAGTTGGAGATCCCAAAGCAGTGATAGAGAACTGTTTAGAATTCAATCATTTATAGATGTGGTGTGGATTATTAAACTTCTATTGTGGAGCTCTAAGTTTTCAATTATTTTCATTATTTTTATTGTTAACATGTTAAATGCAGATATCCTTGTTACTTTAGCTATTGAAAATATTAGGAAATTTTATGGGAAAACTATAATATTTGGTATAGGATTTGTAGAATAGTTTGCTTGGTATTGCACTGTCAGCATTTTGAACATAAAAAAATAAGCAGAACTTTTCAAATACATCAGTTCAAGCAGCCCCTAGTGTTAGAGGTTGTGTGTGGAATTAAACAATGATATTATAAGATACCTCTACACCCAGAGGAACCAGTAACAAAAGTGGGGCATCCTGGTCTCCTAGTCACATATCATTCTCTGGAGGATGATAGGCTCTTTAGGAAGAAATATTAACCCTTGATAAATAGTTTAATAGCCAAAGCAATCATTAAAGTACTTACTGAACTGAAGCAGCAATGTCTTAAATCTGTTCATGTAATTGAGGCCTCTCAAAGTGTATCTCATCACTTGAAAAAATCAGAAGAATTCAATTGCAATGTTCTTCCATTTAAGTTTTTAAGATGAATCTCAAGTTATTTAATCTTACATCTCACCTATAACTATAGCAAAATGTTTCTCTTATTATTCTGATTTTCTTGGTAGAGATTTGTAAATTTGTGAAATGAGCCACAAATATTTCCATCTGCAAACTTACCATTTTCCCATTTAAATTCAGGAAAAACTGACTTTTTTTTTAGTGATTTTTTTTTTTTTGCAAGGAAGGATTCGCCCTGAACTAACATCTGTTGCCAATCTTACTCTATTTTTTCTGTTCTCCCCAAAGCCCCACTGGATAGTTGTATATCCTAGTTGGAAGTTCTTCTGGGTCTTCAATGTGAGCTGCTGCCACAGCACTGCAACTGCCAGACGGGTGGTGTGGTCCTGCAACCGGGAAATGAACCGGGCCGCCAGAGCAGTGAGAGCGCTGAAACTTAACTACGAGGCCATCAGGGCTGGCTCTGACATTTTGTATCTGATGATGGAATTTTTGAGTTCCGCAGGTGTTTCAGAATCATAGGCAGAACATATGCCTAGAATACAAGCAATCAAAACCTTTTGATTTTCTACCTTGTGAGAAGTTTCTTAGATTTTCAATTCACCATGAAGTTCGATAGGAAACTGAGAATGATAAACGCTTAAGAAAGTTTCCACGAATCTTTGTAAAAGTTCCCATTTTAGTGAAAGTTTCAATGCATCTCATTGTAATAAGTATCTTGGTAATGAGCCTAGTTATAGAAATATTTTATAAAGCCAAACTAATGTGAGCAAAATGGTCACTTTTCACGTCAGACTTCTACTGTGTCATGAAATGCTAACTGGGAAATTCATATTCCTTCTGCTCAATAATTCTTTAAAATATATATATATAAACACTTTTGAAAATTTCATTATCATGTAGTGAATTTAAACTATAAAATATTCATCAAAAAAAATTATCAAATGTACATCATGATTGTCTTTCCTGGTTTAGAGTTTCTGTTCCTACTAGTTTAGGTTTTTTGTGTTCTTGTGGTAGTAATTCTAATTCATTGAGGAAGCATATCATCACATTATTAATATTTGACTAAGTTTTCAGAAAAGTGAGTGTCAGAGAAACATAAGTATACAAAAATTTTTTCAGATATAAAATTGTCTCAAACAACTTACTTCACCTATGTTTATCCTAGAAGATTTAACAACTGAGATCTCTGAACCAAATCTGGTCTTCCTGGATTGGTAGTAAACATTTTGAATATCAGAGGAGTATTATTCGTACAATTTGGACAAAGGATAAGAGAAGTGGAGTAAATTTCACTAATGCCAAATGAATAGTATAATTAATGTATGATCAAGTAGAATCATGCAGTTTTTATAATTACAAAGCCTCATAGACGTCAGAGCAACTAAGAAAAGATGCTCTAGAATTTGACTTAGCAACCCTTCTTTTCAGTTAAAGAATAAAATTGTGATATTTAGTAGTTTGTGTTGTCTCTTAGACTGTGTAGTACCTTAAATATATGCAAATATAATTTTCATTAAAACTCTTGCATAATATGAATAGTCAGCATTAGAAAACGTGTCTCCACTGTGAGAAAAAGATACTGCTTTTGAGTACTAAGGTTTTCATCTATTTACTCTTCAGTGATTTTTGTCACCATTGTATAAGTTAGGAACTTATTTTTCAGTGTCACCATCTTTTTTAAGTAAACATTTCATTTAATTATAACATACAAACAGAAAAATGCATAAATTATAATATTCATTTGATATTTCTCACAAAGTTTACATGCCCATTTAACAACACCCAGAACTAGAAAGCAAAACTACAAAATTTCCAGCAACCAGACTCCATTTTCTGCCTCTTTCCAGAAACTTCTGACTTCTAACAGTACAGATTAGTTTTGCCAGTTTTTGAGCCTTGATAAATGGAATCATAAGGATGTCCATTTTTGGGTCTGACTTATTTTGCTTAGTATTATTTTTGTGAGAGCTGTTGATGTTGCATATAGATATGGTTCATTCATTCCTATTCCCATTGTTGTGTAATATTCCAGTTTTACTCTCTTTTAAAGTATAAGAATTGTACAAGGGAGTCACAAATCTCAATAGAGGATTGCAAATAATGCTTTGAAAAGGATGGAATTGGTATGCTGTAGGCAGTTTTTACATTTCATGGATGATAATCTTAGGGAAAGCATGATGAGTGAAATAATTTAGTGTGCTAGTGGAAATCAATGTCAAAATGTAATAAAGATAAAGATCCTTGTTTTATAAAAATATCATTTCAAGTGATCTTGCATAACAAAAAGGTATTTGCTTAAAATATTCAGGCATAATTTATCTGTTTAGTTAAACTTAGACATTGTTCTGATCCCAATTCTCAATTTTATTTGTTAATAAGTATCTTAGATAATATTTTAAAAGGAAAAACATGAACGCCTATATCTAAACCAATTTTCTTAGCACATAGGTTGCTGGAGTAAATAATCTGTGGGGAAGCTGCATTAACTCTTTAAGTATTAGAGCATCTGTCAGTATTTTTCATTTAGTGGCCATCTAAAGACCGATTGAAGTGAACCTGAAAATGTGTGTTAGTCTGCATGTTTGAACTAAAGTGAACAAACTTTTACTTTACAGCAGTTTTTGTTATTAGTGGCGGCTGAACGGAAATTATCAAGTGGGATTTTGTGGTGTAAGGTGTTTTACCTGTCGTTTATGTGTTCTAACTGGAGGAGGGCAACTTGTGGAATTCTTTTTAAAAAGTTCCAGTACATCTAGTGTGCAGTACTCATTTGCCCCTAAATTTCTGTTTTATGACAAGATAATAATAACAATTGGAACTACTAGAGGAGCTAAATTATTTAAACAATCCGGCAAAAGTATGATTATTTAAGTAAAAGCATTGATATATCACAGAGAGTGCTTTGTAAAATCTTCGTTGGTGGAGACAGACCACACACACCCAGCTCTTTGTCCTCCTGCACCTGCAAATATCAGAGTATTTTCAAATACTCTGGTCCTCTGGTAGCAACCTTCATTTTTAAAAAGATCACGTGGGTGCATCTGTGCTTTGATTTGCTGTTGTTTTTTGCATTTATGATTTGCAAGAAAAACCACAATTATAAAACAAACTCAGTAAGTGTCCTCTGTGCCTGTCATTGGGCTAAGCACCTTCAAATCATTGTATTTAATACTTCCAGCAACTCTATAAAGTACATTTATTTTTGCTAAGGAAACTGAGACCCACAAACACCAGAGATCATGCAACTCACGATTTGCTGAACGTGGATTTACCTTATCCCACATTCCTAGGAAAGACCCAGGGAACTATAGAAATGTTCCATATTTCGTGATATTCATATTAAAGTTTTTCCCCTCAACTTATTTTGGTAAATTTTATTTATTTTGTATTGCTATAAAAATGTGGATCTCAGGGTAGGAAGGTAAGTGGCCCTGTTTTTACGAAGCAAAAACTGCGTCCTAAGAGAATAAACAAATTCTTCAAATTCCACAAGGAACATGTGTTTTCCTTAGGGCTCATCAGTCAGCAGATATTGGTGGCAGGCGCGCTATAAGCCAGGGACAGTGAAGAGAGGGGCTCTGCCACACTCTCTCTGGGCTGGGAGGACGGCTGACTGACTCCCACCGTCGCATGAGTGCTTCTTAGACTGGAATGATGTATCCATTCTTTTAAAGTATAAACAAAGTTCATGACCTCTGGTGTTGTTATTTTTGTTGTAGTGTTAATTAAATGTAAAGATAAAACTACATAAAACTGCTTAAAATCTTAGACCACCACTAAAAAGAAAGTTTTACAAATTAAGCATAAATGAAACTACAAAATTAGTATTATCCAAATAAATGACACCAACCTAATAGTATGGATAGAATTGTCTAAAACTAAATCATAGATAATGGGTTTAACAGTAAAAAGATTTAATCTCCGATTTCTGTAATTTAATATGCTTCTGAATTTGACTTCAAGGGAAACCATATAAAGAAAACCTTTTTTTGTTAGCATGTTGTACAAACCATTATAATATGTTTAAGATTTTGTTTCCTACTTCAGAATTATAAGACTGAAAGCTATCAGAGAAATTTGCTAATGTCAATTTTAATGGCATGCCATTTGATAATTGCTTAAAGCTCTGTTTATTTACTTGGAGGTGAAATTAGTGTTGTGGTAGAGATGTATACCTAATCCGTTAAAAGCTAAAATGGGAGCTGAAAAATGTTTCCCTGTGGATTTTCTAGTACACTCACTGCTAATGGTCGGTGCAAGTTGGACCATACAAAGATAACACAGAGCCTCATGTTTATTTGCAGCTTTAATGTGCTGCTGCTGATTACTGTGCACTGTGTTCTTTTGTGTTTTTTTTTTCAAATTTGGTGAGGAAGATTGGCCCTGAGCTAACATCTGTTGCCAATCTTCCTCTTTTTGTTTTCCTCCCCAAAGCCCCAGGCAACGTTGTATATCCTAGTTGTAAATCATTTTAGTTCTTCTACATGGGATGCTGCCACGGCATGGCTTGATGAGCGATTTGTAGTTCCACGCCCAGGATACAAACCAGTGAACCCCGGGCCACGGAAGCAGAAAGCATGAGCTTAACCACTCGGTCATGGGTCAGCCCCCTGTAGTCAGGTTCTTTTGGCTCGTCATGTCTCTACCATCCTGCCACATATGATGACCAGATTCTCTGATCACTCTCTGTACCACGGTAAAACTTTGTACATATCATGCATCTATATGTCATCTATACTTCGCTTGTTATGCACTGAATTATAAACACAAAGTCAAATACCAGAATTGCATGGTTGTACTCAGTTAAATGGTAGCCATCTAGATGACCTGGAACATGCTTATATTTTCCTTATTAGGTTATTATTGAAATGAATGCACAGAATTTTTTTAAAATGGAGCCCTGTGGATTCCTAGACCCTTTGGGGAAGCATTCCTTTGGGATATAATGTAGCTCTGTGAATGCACATTCCTCTGTGCCTTTCATGTCCACCCTGCTGGGTGCTAAGAAAGTATTCTGTTTTTCTAACATTCAGATACAAAAAAATGTACAGACCAGTGTCAAGAAGAATTTAAGAGGAAATTTTTCTTTCTTAGCTTGAGATGCCACACTAGGGTTGTAAAGGGGGCAAGTTTTAATGTCATCCATCTGTTGCAGATTAAAATACATGGGGTTCAGTGTTTGAATTCCTCGTCCAGGGTCCGACTTTGCAGGCATCAGTACAATTGGTTTTAGGATTGAGAGTCCTAGGGACACAGAACGGCAGAGCAGGAAGAGGGCAGTCTTATATTCATCTGACACTTTCTCCAGAGGACTTGCTCTTGCCTCATTTTCTCTTTATTGTGCTTTTTATGTGTGAAATCTCCTGGTTGAGCCAGGAGACAAGAGTCTATTTTGAAAGCCTGCTTTTCCCCCTGTTTATACTTCACTTTAAAATTCTGACTTTTCTCACGCTCAGAAGGAAACAGCATGGTCAAAATTGCTGCATCTCTCACCATGAGTTTCTCAATCCTCTTTCATCTCTGTGTTGATCGAAGATAACCAGATCGACTACTGTTTACCCTAAGCTCTTGTGTCAAGAGCTTTAATCCCAGATTGACCTCGTTGTAGCATAGTGTGTAAATGCGTCTATGGGGCAGGGAGAGAAGAATATATATTTCTGTGCACATCTATACTTTTGACCTTCAATAATGTCAATATCTGTACTTAAATTTTGAAGTCTCATTTTAGTTTTGTTCTTGAAACCCATGTTCATGAACCATTTATAATCACACTTTCATTGAATGCATTTTCTCACTTTGGGAAAACTAAATCTCTTACCATGCTTCCAGAAGAATCCAACTTATAGCAAATCTACTATGAAATCTCCTGTGACTCAGCTGTTGAAGAGCTCCCTGGCAGGATGGCTCAGATGTCACAGTTCCATTGGGTCCAGCCCCTCAAGAACAGTGGGAACATTTTTTGCTAAAATTTCAGGGACTGGCTGTAAGTCTCTGACTTGCATCTACTTTTCAGAAGTTTGATTCAGAAAAGAGAAAACCAGTGATGAAAACATGTTATTATGTAACAGCAAAAACAGTCCTTAATGTCACGTCCAGTCCCTAGAGAAGGCTCTGAGAGGGTCTATTGGGTACTCCTCAGTGACGTCTGCAGCTCCCTTCAGACCAACATCTCCCCCTTTAACTTCCACAGTGGTGTCTCCGGGTGTCTCTTTATCCCTTTGGGGTCAGATACTTCCTTCTGTTCTACCTGTTCTTGGCATTCTTTTTTTACAAGAAAGATACAGCAACCTGATCTTAGGTCCTACGGTTAATCATATTAGGCATGTACAGAGAGACAGACAACTGGTTTTTTCACGAGAGTGTACTTTACCACCTCTTTCCTCATTCCCAAATGAATATGTTTCTAAGTAGTTTATCTCAGGCCAGCTCCTAATTTTTCTAGGTGTATATAGATGGGTGATAAATGTGAGGACTAGGATGTCAGCTGAGAATTCTCTCTCCAGCTGAAGCACTCTATTTAGCAAGTGCCATGATTTACAGAGTGAATATGTAGACCAAGGGCATCAGATAACCATGGCTATCAGAAACAAAATAGATTATAGCTCATAGGTTAGGAATCTGTAGTAACATCTGCCTTGTCACTTTGGAGGGGTGAGGCAGAAGAGCAGATAAGACTAGCTCCAAAGCTGATAAACATGAGTTAAATCGTGGATTTTCCACCGAATGGTTTTATGACCTTGGAAACTTTCTAAACTTGTTTCCTCACCTATTACATGAGCATAATAATCGTTCCTTCTTCATGGTATTACTGTGAGCATTAATGATATTATACATATCATACTTAGCTCTGTGCCTGGCTTGCAGTAAACACTCAATAAATATCACATATAATTAATATGCCTCACATACAAGTTGGAAGTACTTTCTAGGCACAAATGTTAAGATATAGCACATAGATTTATTTTTTTAAACTATATATGGGAAATAATATTGTCAAACTTTCTGTGACCTAATATTTAATTTTTGTTGTCTTATGGTAAATAACATTTCCTGTGAGATATTGACATAACATAGTGAGTAGTATTATGTTTCCCCTTTAAGTGCTGTAGCAAGAAACTGAAGGTGGAAAATCTCCCTGAAATTTAGAATTTGCCCCAAACTGCAAAGTAATTCCATAGACTAGGCATTTAAAGATGAGTCACAATTGGGTCCCTGCAGCATTGCAGATACCCTCGGGGCACCTGCCACGGGCACAGCTTTCAGGAAGGACGACAGTGAGGCATCAGAGTGGTGCAGGGAGGGAGGGATATTAATCACACCATGAGTCATTTCTAAGGAATCAGCATGAGTTCCAGATGTATAGATTTCAGGCATCCCCTTCAATTTTTCATCAGTTATCTCTTTGACTTGTAAACATGTAACCCATTGTGGTATTTCGGTTAAATGTGAGCTAATTTAGTCCTAGGGTTTTCAGTCTTCCCATGTGTAAATCATTTTAACAGTATCAAGTAATTCCATATTTGAGACTCTCAGAGAAAGTCCTTCCATTTCTATCTTTGTGCATCGTGACCGGTGGTGATAAATAGTTCTGACAGAGTGTGCCAGGAGCCCCTGCTGAGTGCGTTCTCAGAGGGAGGGAGGCAGTGTGGCCTGCTGAGGAGAATGTTGGGTTCAGAGCCCTCACACCTTGTCTCACATCCTAGTAGGGCAGTGACATCCCTTGCGTGCTACTGCTTTCTCTCTAAACAGATATTCTATCACAGGAAGAATTATAAAGTATGCAAGTGTCTTAGAACCTGACAAACGTTTATCATCACTATTGTGTTAAGCTTTGAAAGTCAGGCTCTTGCAGCAAGCTGGAGGGGCAGGGTGCCTGCCGCTGGGCCTCTCGAGCAGCTCTCGTCAGGACCTTCCATGGGGAAAATTCAGCCAATTCTTCCCGGATCAGATTTTGAAAGGAGTAGGTGAGAGAGAAGGACTTACAAAGCAGTGTACATCAAGAGTGATCATCTTTACCAAGGCATTTTAGTCTGGTATTATGTCAGCTTGTTTAAATTTAATCTTGTTTTTCCAAAATCACTGGGATCACAAAATTTGCATCAGCCCAGTCCACACCTGCCAAGTAGTGCTATCCTCTTTCCTCAAAGCATCCTCGGAGCCTTCTGTTATTCCCCTCTAATGAGGACAGATGACTGCCGAGTGACCCCTACTCAGCCTTCTCCCTGAGACTCATCTGAAAACCAAACAATGAAGGAGAGAAAGAAGAAACCCAGCGTCTCCCATTTCTTTTAGTCTTCTGATTCCTGTTAGGCTTGACATTAGGCTCAGTATAAAGTCACTAGCATCCTGTAGCTAAAACGAAAGGGTCACAGTGGATATGGGGATAGTGTAAATTCGTCTTCCACTGTGGCTGAAGATTTAGAATAAGTCAGTAGCAATTATTTTCATTTTAATGGTTCATTTGCATTCTTTAATAGAGTGTATTTCCTATTGACTTTAATATCCTTAAATAACTCTCTAGAAATATTGTGAAGTTGCTACCTTATACTATGAACCATTATTCAATGTTTAAACTCAGTATTGAAATTTTTAGGAGCTAAATATTTTCTGCCTTGCAGTATAATCATCCTTGTCTTTTCGTCTTCGACGTGTCTTTGTTTTATCAATAATTCACTAAAAGTCTTTTCTTTTTCTCCCAGTCTGACAGCAATGCAAGCTTCCTCCGTGCTGCCAGAGCAGGCAACCTGGACAAAGTCGTGGAATATCTCAAGGGGGGCATAGACATCAATACCTGCAATCAGGTGAGAGCATGGCAGCTGGCTTGGTATCAGACAAAGAAGAACCACTCGTTACCCACAGATGTATTACAGCAGCCCAAAGTTATTTTTTGTCCTCGTTGAATTTATTAAAGTGTCACTGAGACTTATGAAAGTCCATTTTCTCGCCTTTAATAACTTTTGAAGCCTCAGACGTTTGCATATAGAGCTAACTTTGCTGGCAAAGTAGATAGGTCAAAAATAACAATGGAATTCCGCTTTGTCTGTGAAGTGACTTTGGCCACCCTTAGCTGGAATGTTGACCAAGAATGATGTTTTACTTCTCATTTATCATCAACTAGTTCTCCAGGCTCTGGCTTCTTTTCTTCTCTGCTGTATGCCTTTTACTCATGGGTAACTGATTACAATTTGGGATAGAGAACTAAGAGGATAAAATCAAACTTATCCTTTTTTCTCTTAATTAGTTTTAAAATATGGATTAGAATGGGAAGAGGTTGAAACTATGGGCTTAAGTGAAGGGTTTGCATTATTCATTCATCACATCCATTTGATAATGACTAGACAACATTACACATTTTGGATATTATTCGGACCCAGGGATGTTGAGATTTTTATATTTTTGACGAAGATTTTTACGCCATGAATTAAAGTGTCTAGCGGACTCCACTATTTACTATAGTGTGCTAAATGTTGATGGTGAGTGTGTGTGTGTGTGTGTGTTTGACTGAGTGAACTGGAAAGTGAATAATCCTGGCTAATTTTAAGTTAACAAGAGGTAAATTTCGTTGTTGGATTCTAAGTCATCTTCAGAATGCCTGTTTGTATCCTGGAATATATGGAGCCCAGTTATGTTCAATCTATAGTCCCCCAATATCTTCTCATACTTAAACTTACTCTCCTCTCAAATTCCCACCTGCTGATTTCCAGCATAGAAGGCATTGCCACTGATGGCAATATTTCTTATCCTTTAGAGGAGTGCATTTCTTAGCATTGAAAAATGTGGAGTGCTGCTTGCTGTTGGGAAAGGCAATCTACTGTCACCCTGAGAATCCCTGCACATTCTTTGGGGTGTGACAAGAATGAAAGGCCCTGATTGCACTTCATCTGAGCCATTTCTGAGGGTGGTGCTTGCAGGGAGCAATAGGGATTAGATAACACCTCCTCTCAGATGAAAAATAGACTTGTTTCTGCTTATTGTAAAAGCTGTGAATCCCCAAGTTCAGTGTTCTTCTTTAATATAACCCCACTGCATGTGTAGGCATCAACCATTGTCCCTTGCATCACTCCCATGGGATTGGGAGGCAGGTGTGGGGACCTGGTACACTTAGCCACTGCTTTTGCTGTGAATTATAAAGTCCTTTGTCTCTGACCTAGGAGACCCATGTCTCCTAGATTCAGCATCATGAAACAGTAGCAGTTTAGCTTTTTAGCTTGTAGGTAAGATAAAATCCCAGCCCTTTGTAGTTTTTGACATTGACCTATGGAATAAAGCCAAATTCCTTTATCCCAATATATAAGATCTTCATATTCTGCGTCTCCATTCCTTATCAAACTTATTTTCCATTATAAATCTTTTTATTTGACATGTTTTTAGTGCTCTTTTGAATAATCAAGTTGAACTTTAGGTACATTAGTTACTTTAAAAGAGAAAGAACATCCAAATTCCCATACGGACATGTGAACATCTTCCAAAAATGCCTATGAAATTGAATATAAAATATTTTATAATTTTAACATGTTACTTTAGGTTTTTTAAAGTGTATTATTATATATTACCCAAATTTAATGTTAATTCATTAACTTTCTAAATTTGCAGTATGCTAGAGAATGGACAGTGAAATTATTAGTTCATTTAGGTAAAATTATGATAAATAATGCCAAAAAAGGAGCCCATGGAAAATGAAGTTAACCTAAGTGAAACTAAGTCCACTTCATCCTAAAGTATAACAAGTGTATTAATTGTATGAAAGATCTTAGGGGTTTTTTTGGAAAAATAGTCTCTCAGCAGTAAATACTCAGTTCTTACCAGCTTTACAGACCACCCTCAGTTCTTGGGTTACCTCAGAAAGTTTTTAGCAGCTTCACATATTTTTCTAATAGTGGCCAACTGTCCACTAACATATCATAAAAAGGAAGAAGATTTATTTCTGTGAGAAGACAACACGATGTCACGAAACCACACAAAACTTAGAGCCCAGAGGCTCAAGTTTATGTTCCAGCTCCACTCTCGTCACATCATTCCAGTTCAGAAAGTGACATTTTTCTAATTTCTAAAACAGGACAATAGCAATACATTCAGTGCTTACATCATTGAGTTGCAGTGTAGGTTAAATTATGAAATCTGAAAGGAATTTCTAAAGTGCACGTGTTCTAATTGTCATTACTGTGTATAATTCACCAAGAATAAAAAAAGTTAAAATTGACTTCCACACAAAATATGAGATTGATTCTCTTCAGTCACCTGAATTTACTAGGCAGTAGGTACATGTTGTTGTCTCGTATTGGTCCTTTATTATTACTATTCAAGAATGTACATTAAATAGAGATTAGGGAATTAAAGTCACTGAAGTTAACTAATTAGCTACTATGTATCAGACTTCCTGCTGGGGCGTTCCATGTGACGTTTCGTCAGTCAGCGCAGACGAATGTCATGAGGTAGGCATTCGCCCGAATTTACAAATGCAGAAACTGAGCCCACGAGCAGTTCAGTGATGTTCCCAGGCTCACTCAGGTCTGTCTGTCGCCCACGTCCACATCTTCTCTACTTCAGAACATCTCCCTGAGACATTCGGAGCTTCACTTCAAAGTGTACGGTGGTGGTATCCTTTATCTGGAAGCTCAAATCTTATTTTTAATCTACCTTTGTTAATATAAAAAGATCTTTATTCATCCTTAGATTAACATAGTAGATAGTTAGAGGAACTTTTAAGTCAAAGAGCATCACCATCGGGATTACTACTAAAAGTCAAATAGAATAGGGAACAGAAAATATTTTCCGAACACCCAGGAGGGAAAAATAAGCAACTGGTAAGTCAAAGTATTCCTATTTCTAAATATGTAAAAGCTCAAAGCTATGATGGCATATGAAAGCAGAGAAGAAAAAGTATCCTCTCTTTTGCTTGTAAGCCTGAGTTTCTGGGGAGCTTTATGACATGTAACATAGAAACCAGGACTTTCCAGACCTTGTTATTTCTCAACGAAAGGCAGTCTGGGCTGTACCGGCTTTCCAAAAATATCGCTTGTGTTGGCGTGCTAAGATTCCTTAGACTGAAATTTGGATGAAAATTTTTTTCTTCATAAAATTGGTCTCATAACTACCATGAGAATTTTGAAATTTAATCCAAAAATACCATTTGGCTTCTAATCATTTAAAGGCTATGGGAAAAATTCATAAATTTAGCAGAAGATATTATTCTTAAAAAAAAAAATAAAACCAGCTTCAAGTTTTCAGTTTTCTTCCCAAAATGGTTATAAATCTGTTAACTTTTATTTTCTTTAAAAGATCAAAGTGGTAATTTATTTATCTTATCATCTCTTGTACATTCAGAAAAGAGGCTAAATCTTAGCATTTGCTTCCTGTTTCTGAAACTAATGTCTACTCATGCTTCTCTTACTTATGCAGTATTTCTTCATAATCTAATAATGTTATAAACAAGGTTAACTTCCAGACATTAAAAATAGACTCTATAACTTGTTCATAAAAAATTTATAGCCAGTTACAAGTCGATAAAAGCCTCAGAGAGTTCAGATACTTTCACCATGTATAAAATTTATTAGTTCTACTGCAGTGACTTCAAAATAAAGGGTATCACTTATCATTTATTGGACGTAATTCTAGATATGACACTAAAGGTTAACGGTTCTTAAATTGTCCTGATTTTTGGTCTTGACTTTTTGCCGCTAAGGTGTAGCAATGCAAAATTATCAATTAGATCCTGTTTCTCAAAAACAGAAGGCAAGGTCTAAAGCACCATTTTCCAAATAAGATTAATGTTCCTCAAATTGCAGGCCTTTAGCAACAAGAAGGTACACCCAACAATGACTTTAGCATATGCTCACATACTTATGACTCAGACCACAAAAGCATTTTTGGAGGTCACATTAAAAATGTGTGTGCTGGAATCCAAATTCTCATTTATCCTCTTACCAGCCGAGTGACCCTGGGCAATCACCTTCTCCAAAACTCACTTTTCTCAGCTGTGAAATAGTGATCATAACAAGACTGAGGTCAAAGGGTTGTTGTGATGATTAAATTAGATGTTTGCAAAATGCTTAACAGAGCAAGCATTCAATAAATATCAGCGAATGGTAACCCTTATTATAATACTGTAATCTTTGGATATTGATTCTCAACCTCCACTTTAGCAAGAGTGATGCTGGTTCTAATAGGCAGGACAGAACATAAAAGGTATTAACACAGCCTGTGTCATGAAATAGGAAAGATCATGTTAGTAGCAATTTGGTAGCAATTAGTGTTTATCTGGGTTGCGTTAAACTAAAGTCTTTTTTTCACAAATGCCATTTAGATCCATCTAGTCTGGACCTCTCTTTAAAAATGCCCAAAACAATTCTGTTAGCCTGGGACTTTCTAATGGCAACAAAAAGGAATAACAGAGAATTGAATTCATGGAATTAATGGAATATGGAATGAACTATGTATTGTTTTCTAACCAGTTAAATGAGGCACAAATATATGTACAAATAATGGAGCTATATATCTCTGTGTTTATTATTGACCCCTCATTTACAAGACGCAAAAGGTGGTGCAGCTGTCTGGTTCTGGTTTGCCTTTGGAGACTGTATTATTCTCTAATTTTCTTCCGGGCATTAACACCAGTCCTTGCTCTGTAGGGGTTGCTTCATGCAAATTATTTCTGAGACTGTCTTCTTAAGTGCTCTGCTGCAGCGGTTTAGATTGGAACAGAGAACAATTTATTTTCTGGGAATTCTCTGGAATGCTCTCTATGACTGAAATATGTGGATTTTAATATATAACTCCCAGGCAGCCACTCAACTCTTCCTAACTCATCTCAGATATTATAATCACAGCATTCTTTTGCCAATATAAACTCAGGCTCATCATTTGTTCATCTATTTATTCAAAAGTGTGCTGTTATTTTACTATGCGGAAGGCACTGTCCTAGGTGCTGGGGGGATGGAGCAGTGATAAGAGAGGCAAAGACTCTGCTCTCAAACAGCTTACAATCTAGAACCTGAGAGGAGAGAGACAGTCACCAAGGAAGTAAGTAAAACATATAGAAGGAGAGATGGCAGTAAGTGAGAGGGAGAAAAATACAGCAGTGGAGCAGAAGGAGCAGAAGGGGCGCAGAGTGTCGTTTTAGATAGGATGGCCAGAAGACCTGAAGGAGCCGAGCAAGGAAGCCCTGCACTTTTTGGAGGAGGTACATTTTAGAAGAAGGCTTGATATGTGCGAAAGCCCCAGGGAGAGAGCAGCCTGGCGTGCTCAAGGCCCGCAAAGAAGGCCAGCGTAGCTAGAGTAGGATGAGGGAGGTAAAGAGAAGGAGGATGTCGGGGCAGAGCAGAAGGGGCCCCCAGGTCAGGGAAGCACTTGTAGGCTATTTTAAGACCTGTGGCTTTAATTCTGAGTGAGAAGAGAAGTGATTAGAGAGTTTTTAGCAGAAAAGTGATGGAAGCTGACTTAACTTGTGAGAGAGCACGGGCAGAAAGAAGGCAGGCCTCTGGAATGCTTCAGGTGAGAGATGAGGCATCCTATATGTACTAGGGCAGCGGGCAGGAGACATGGAGAGAAGTGGTTGGATTATGGATCTGTCTTCAAGATAGAGCTGATAGATTTTGTTGAAGGATTTAATGTAGGATGAGAGCAAAAGAGAGGAGTCAGGGATGAAGGTTGGGGTCACAGGGAAACTAATGAGAATTAAAGTTTTATTAACTGAGGTGGGGAAGACTGTGTGATAAGCAGATCTGAGGGAATAATCAGGTGAGTTTTGAACATATTCAGCTTGATTTGTCTATTTGATGCCCAAGATATTGAGTAGGCAGTTGGATGTGAGTCTGGAGTTTAGAGAAGAGGTTTTGACCAGAGAGATGTATTTTTGAGCCCTCAGTGTTAATGTTATTTAAAATCATAAAATTGGATGAGGTCACCAAAAGAGTGAGTGTTTATGAAAAATTGAAGAGGTCCAAAGCCTGAGCCTTGGGGCGCTTCAGCTTTTAGAGGTCAAGAAGATGAGGAGGAGCCAGTAAGGAGGATGGGGAAGAGTGTCGAGAGAAGTAGGAGGAGAATCTGGAGAGTGTGGTGTCTTGGAAGCCAAGCAAAAGTTATTTTCAGGTGGAGGAAATGATTAACTCTATAAAATGCTGTTGATCAACAAGCTGAGGAAGTGACAGCAGCTTAGTAATGTCATGGTACCTGGTGCCTTGATAAAAGCATTTTCAGCTGAGTAGTGGGTGAAAGTCTGACTGGGGTTGATTCAATAGATGATGGGCAGACCACATGCTACTTCAAGTACTCTTTCTATAAAGGGAAAAAGAGAACAGAGGAGGTAGCTGGAAGAGGAAATGGAATCAAGAGAAGCTTTTTTAAAAAATATGAAATAATAACATTTTTGTTTCATTGCTAGAAAAAAATCAGCAGAGGAGAGAAAATCAATGATGCAAGAGAGAGAGAAGGGAGAATTGCTGGTTGGTGTCCTTGAGTAGATGAGAGGGGATGGGGCCTGGTGCACAAGTGAGAAGACTGGCCTTTGCTAGGAACGTGGATAGTTCAGGAAATGGAAGGGTTTGTGGATAAAGGAGCAGGAAGTTGTGTGGGTGTGGTGCTGGGAGCTGGATGTGGAGTGGAAGTTCTCTTTTAATTGCTTCTATTTTTTCAGTGAAGTATGAGTCAAGGTTATCAGCTGAGAGTGAAGATGGGAGAGGAGGTGATAGAGATCGAGGAGAGAAGATGTGAAATAATCATCTAAGAGAGTGAAGGAGAGAGTGATTAAGGGTAACAGAGTGTGATTGCCAGGTGGCATTAAAGGCCCACTTAAGGATCGTGACCAGTTAGCATGTATGCATGTTCTTCTGCAGCTACATTCAGGCATGGGATCAGATGGAGAGTTATATATAACTAGGAATGTGGTTTAGCTCAGCATCTATCAGATAGCTAGAGGAAGGCAAACAAACTGTATGTATTCCTTGCATACAAGGAAATGAATAAAATGATTATAAAGATTATGCATGAACTTTAGGCCGAGTGAGGAGAGAAGCGGGCACTGCGAAAAGATGAACAGACTCTAGCTGTCAGAGATTGTTGGAGTTGAATCAGTAGATTGGCAAGAAAATAGATGGTGGCCAAAGGATTGGAGGCTTGAAATTGAGATCCTGGAGGGAGACTATATACTGATAATGACAAGGTCTAGAGTGTGACCATGGAAGAAAGTGGATCAAGTAGAGAAAATGACAAATGATTGGCAGAGAGGAAGTCAGGAACCCGAAAGTCCAAAGTTTTGGAAAAATCACCTACATGTATATTGGAGAAAATGACAATCAACTAGAAGGTAAAATCTTTAAGGGATGAGAGCTGGGATCTAGAGGATATAGGCTGATATCATCTGGAAGTTTATGAAAAAGGAGAAGAAGAAATAGTTTGGAAGAGCGATGGTGGGCCAGGAGCATAAGTACAGCTCCATCGAGTCCAGTGGTTAATTGGGATGTGAAGGGTAAATATCTACCATTTGAGTAGATTTCAGGGAAGCAGTGGTTTAGGTTTCAGTTAGAGTAAGAAGTTTGAGAGGAATGTTTAGAGAAGAGATTTAGGATGCAGAGATGTTGCTAATGACTACAATCATTTGTTCTAGAGCACTTAGTGTAAGAGTTTCAGGAAACGGGAAGTTCTAAGAGACAAAGTCAGAAAAGGGGATACACAGAGGCATACAGGGGTGACATTTGAAGGCATGAGGATTGACCTGGTGACTTGCATAAACAGGGATAAAGAGTATGATAAATTTAGTCCATATGGTCCCAAGCAGATGGTGATGGTTAGCTTGTGGGAGTCATCTGGGGGAAGACATGGGGAGGAGTCCAGCCTGGAGCCTGCAGAGTTCTGGAGTCTCACCTTGATTTCTGCTGTTGGAGGTCAACAGAGGAAAGATCTTGATCCAAATGTGTATTCCACACAGCTCTTCAGATACACACTACAAGCAGACACAGGTAGAGTGTAAGGTGAGATGTAGCTGCCATTCCAGCTTAGTCATTTTTCTGCCTGGTTGTTTCCTTTGTGCCATTCGATATCCAGCCCCTGTGCAGTAGCTGAGATTTTGCCCCACTCATAGTCCAACATTCTCTTTCTTTTGCTGACCATTTATTCTAAGCAGTCGTCTTCCTGTCTTCTACAGAAGTTTCCCAGTCCTTTCCCATCCCTCTCTGCCCTCACGGATTTCTTCTCCTTTCTTTTCATGTGTGTGTGAGTGTATGTGTATGCATGTTTTAATGATTGTAACAGAGTAACCCAAATCTCAGGATCTCTAGTTTTTTCGAGGCCTTCTCTCTCCTGGAATAAGGAGAAAATAAAAAAACAGAAATAAAACCTTGTTTTCAGATAGTAACTTCTTCAAATTCTTAGAAATGAAGGAAATAGATGTGTGGAAGAGAATTCAGCAGTCCAGTACTAAGAAGTGGTTGTCCGTTGAGATGGGCATGATCAGGGGTCACTTGTCTGTTAATGAGCCTGTGTATGTCCATGTGTATAACTTGATGTAGGCAGTTGTTATTAGTCCCCTACTCGTTTCTTTTCATCCTCTTCCCTCACAAATGAAAGGTCTCAGGGTAGGATGAAGGAGTCTGAAATGTGGATGAACAAAAGCTCATAAGGGCACACCTTGGAGCAGGTAATCCATGGCTTCCCTCCCTCCCAAAAGCTATCATCAATAAAAAGAAGAAAGTTCTTTCTGCAGGTTGGAGTGGGCAGTGGAAACAGTCTGAAATGAAACTCTGTACCTTAGTGGGTATCTGAGTCGTTGCTGGGCTTAGGATGCTACTGCTCTTGGGAAAGAAATTTATTAGAAAACTTATGGTGCAATATTTCCTTTGAGGAATGAGAGAAGACAGCAGTAGTGCCCATGGGAGGCAGAGGAGGGAAGCAGGAAGACAAAGAAGCAATTTATGAGAGTCAAGAATGTATTTTCTCATCCAAAGCAAGCACCAGAAGTTCATCAAGAGATTTGTTATTCAAGTTCCCTTCGAGTTATTAGTTTGGACATCAAACTATCAACAATCTCTACAGTCCTTTTTAACAACTCCTGTTAGTGAGATTTTTGTGTCTCTAAAGAAGGTACCAGATCCTTATTAACCAATTGCATTCACAGCCAACAATTTAGCAACATGCAGAAAGGAATGCAAGTTCCACAAACTGGAAACCTGGAACATTGGCAACACTGGAAAATTAAGGTTTAAAAAGAAAGGTTCATGAAATGTATCGATAGGAATACGGTCAAAATTAAACTTAGTGGGGAAGGAGGCTGGCACTGAATTACATGAACCAGCTCACAAACGATGATTTGTTAACTAGGATTCAGGCTTCAGTGTTGTTTAGTGAAAAGGGCAGTACTCTGCTGGAAGGAATGAGACCCAGGATTGGCACATAATAGGTATCCAATTAATATTTGATAAATGGATGATTGAATGAACATGGACTTTGGGCCAGTCACTTAAATCATTCTGAGTCTCAAATTATCCATTTGTGAAGTGGGAAATGATAATACCTACGATATCAAATAATAGTTACCTTTATTGCATGCCTACTACGTGCTCATCACTGTACATACTTTATACGTATAATCTTCACAACGTACTTCTCTGCGTCAAAGGAGACTATGGGGGGCCCAAATGATACATGTGAAAACCTATTGTGTTGCGCACACTCACTCAAGAGACCAAATTATGTCTCTGACAATTGCAGCTAGATAAAATTTAATTAAGAAAAAGTAGGACTGGCCACAATTAATGATTTCACTCAAACTAGAATGGCTGGATGGACAAGTACTAACAAGTTTATTCCTTCCAATTTAATCAAAATTTTCGTTCTTTCTGTCAGACAATTTGTAATCGTGTGGGATTCAGTAAAGCTTCTAACACTTAGGAAGGTTCTCTCATGCCTCCTCAAGCATCTATTCTGCCTTCTAGATGGAAAGACCCAAGTTTTGTCAGGTTATGTTTACAATCCATCTCTTAAGACAATTTCTTCCCCTTGCAGAGGGAGACTTGTCTTTGGACCCCTGCGCATGCTTCAGTTTGAGAATACTGCATTAAAATTTGAGTGGTCTCTTAAGTGATCCCTTGGAATCAATCAACACAGTTTAAACACGACCAAAAATAAGAAATTACTAGATGATAGTTAACTAAATGTGATTATCCAGATGATCTAGAATCTACTTCTATTAATTTTTTTTAGGTTGGCACTAAAAAGAAAATGTCAAATTAAAAAATTCTCGCAGAATTCTGAGACCTTTAAGAACACATCCAAGGATTCTAGGATGAGAAAAGCTGTTTTAGATTCAGTGGTTATCTTGGGGTTATTTTTCTGTTATCAATGTCAATAGTAACCACCTCCAGCCTCAGAGAGTGAACCTTTCCTTATGGGTTTCCAAAGGCTAGAGATGGACATATTTGTACTTGACTTCCCCACACACTGACTACATTTAGTGACAAAATGCAGAGTAACTGGATGAATTAAGCAGACTCCTGTTTATCTCCATACCGTACGTGCTGTTTATTAGCGCACCCATTGTACAAACGTTGTTGAAGTATCCTTTTTCTTGTGCTAGGTGCTATCTTAGGTGTGGAGGTGACAAAGGTTAATAGGATTTGATTCTTGCCCATAAGAAGCCCTGTTGGGAAGATAAACAGGAAACACAAAATACAATAAATTGTGGAAAGAACCAAATTTGGGGATTTCTCAGAGGATAAAGTGACTAAGCCAGCTGGCGTGTCTCAGACAGACGTGAAATTGGTACCAAATGCAATCTGTAGGAATCACGTTATAATGATGGACAGCAGAGTCACGCTGTGCTCCTTGGAATACTCCTATAAGCCAACTTTTGTCGTTGGATGGCTCCCTCCTCACTCTTCCCATATACTTCCAGAGTCCAGCATGACAAATTTGGCTTACGTTTAATTAAAATTGTAAAAAATGGAAAGATTAGAAGTCATTGTAATTCTCTAATAACATCACTAGACTTTTGTATGAGTACCTTGAAATGTGGACTTGCTTCCTAGCAGAATGTTTGGCATAGAATAAACGTTCAATAAATGTTTTAATATGTGAATAATTGATAGTCAATTATTATTATTATTGAATTTAAGCTTTCTCTGGTCTATGTTAATTTTAAAACTCTGTGCCATGTTTTTATCCGAGTTTAATATTTTGTTCAGAACTGTTTCCTGTCTTGTGCCTCACTAGAAGTAGGGGGAATTAGCTGTGGAACGTTTTTAGACTCCATTGTCCCTTCTTGCTTCCTTCCCTTTGAGATCCTGCACCTCTTTCCCTCCCTCATTGCAATCTCACCCTTGGCCCCTGGAGGCACATCTACTTCAGGCTACCCTACTAGAGACTCCTCTCATTTCATTAAAAAAAAAAACGTTTACTGATTGATTCTGGTACACGCTCCTTCCCCTGCTTGCCAGTCTTGACAAATTCTGGGTTAGAAGGAGAAAGTTCAGATTTTTAATGCTCTCTTTCTGAATGAGTTGATTGAAATATCAGATGAGTCAGTGGTAAATATACAAAGACAAGACTTAGTCTCCTGGATATTTTCTTCAAAATCTTCTGGAAATTATACTGTCATTACTTGTCATCTGATCTAAGAATCACAGAATTTTATTACTGTAAGAAACTTAAGGGATCAGTCTAACCCCTTTCCTCCATTTTTACTTTAAATTAAAACCAGCTAAGCTTGGCATGAGTATGATACCATAACATTCTAGAATTCATTATAGAATCCCTTTCTAATTTGAACACATTTGGATATTATATGTCTAGAGGCTTAAAGGAAATAATTTTTCTCCTTAACTACTGACTTATTATCAGAGCCTGAGATATTTCCTATTCCACAGAATACCAAATAGTGGTAATGAGAAATTGAGGTCTAAAGAAAGCAAAGTAGGATTACAATGCAAGGTCCTTAGATTTTTTTCTTTAAATTGTAGGGCTTAAGAGTGTAGTTTCTGAGCTAGAATCACTGGGTAGTTCATAACTCATAATGTTCAATTCAGGGTTAAATGAGTTAATGCAATTAAAAGCTTAGAACCGAGCCTGACACATAGAAATAAACTCTAATAAGTTTAGCTATTATTTAAGTAATTTGCTGCTAACGTTTAAATCTCTTTAAGCATGGCTATTCCAATAAGTAGCTCAAATAACTGTCTTTCTTTGAGCTTCATATGATGTTTGCTTTAGCACATAAGTCAAATACTAAAGAAAAAATTTATCATTTCTCATAAAAATTAACTTAATCAAAGAAATGAGACCATGTGAAAGTGACATTTAAATTAGGAGAGTTAAAACTTTCAGTAGTAAAATAGCAGCTCTTTGAATTATTGACAAGGATGACTAAAATGGACCAGGTTCTCATCTGCTTCCCAGGTTTTATTAGAATTCAAAATACTTTTTAAAATAAATCTTTTCTGCATAAATTAACAATTACCCTAGCCCAGGTAAACATTACTTGTTAGACTCAAAACTGCTCAATTCAATTCATTATATTTAACCAAATCTCAGTGACAGAAAACAGAAGGCAAGAGTTAGGAACGTATGAATTTATTACTTCTTGCATCTAACCAGGAAATCATCAATATCTTACATTTGTACATTATTTTATAGTTTTCAAATAGCACAAACCTACTTTATTTTTTATTTTCTTTTAAATAACTATCTAAAGTGGGCAGAGTGGGAACTTTTGCCCTTTTACTAGTGAATAAGCTCTAACTCGCGTCGCTACTGTGAGAGACAGGATGGGAGCTCAGGTGTCATCAAAAGTGTGTGTTCTGCACCAGTCAGCACTCCCTCTTGGAACCCCAGCTGTGGACATGATTTAACAGTGATGCAGCCAACAATTTCAAATGAAGAATTCTTGTTCCTCCCGTTGTCACTCCTCTTATTTGCATCACGACACTCGTCTAAAGTGGGAATTATTAAGTTCAGAAAATTCAAATAAGCATACCATAAAAATCATTCCTCTTTTAGAATGATCTTTGTAAGTGTTGCTTTTTACTTACTTGGTCTTAAAAGACATCTAGTTTCCCCAAGATGCCCTATGTTTCAGATCTTGCTTAAACTTCCTTATTTTATTTTGAAATTCAGAGCATGTGTGCACACACACAGACACACGTGCATGTATGCATGTGGATGTTTGGAAAGTTTCACCCCCAAAATAAACCAAAAACAAAATCAACACTCACCATCCACAGTACATTCTGTTTTTCTTTGCTCTACTTCATGTTTTGAAATACATTGATTGGCAATCCATTAAGTAGATTTTATGACCTCCTCATGCATCATGACTTAGAGTTTGAAACATGAGTTTAGAGCTTAATTATTTTATCTTAAATAGCATGAGTTTGGACATCAGATAGATCTAAGTTTGAATTTTTGCTTTTCTTCTTTTTAGGGGTAAGGATCTTTGAGGCAAATCACTTGACTTCTGAACATTTTAGTGTTGTTATCTGTAAGATATAATGATGTGATAGATCTAAAATATAAAGTATAATAATGATATCTATGTCATTAAGTTTCTCACTCTTTCATTCATCAAGTGTTTATTTCTCAGTATGCATAACCTCTTTATCCCTCTTGATCTTGGTAAGATTTTGAAGAGTTTTCACAACTCTTTCTTCTGCCAGGCTTGCTTACTATCATATTTAATGTTGTTCTCTATATTTTGTGGATTACATGATAGAAACATTGATGGAGCTAGACAGGGGAGAAAGATCGTTGGCCAAAGAGGGAGCTACCAGTGAGGGGCACTAGATGAGTTGAAATGGGGATCCAGAAGTGGACTATATAAAGTGATATCATCAAAGCATTCTTATTCTAAGCCTTTTCCCTATGACATGATCAATGAGCCACCAAATTCCAAGCCTCACTGTAAATATTTTTAAATTGCTGAAGGCTTAGCAAATAGCTCATTAAAAACTCATCATTTGAGAATTAAAAAGAAAGCCTTAAAGATTTAAGAATAATCCACTAATAAAACAAGTTTCCTGCGGGGTCACCCATAGTTTGATTTACTTTATTAAACCTTTGGAGACCAGCCAAAGACATGGTAAAATCAGTTAAATTGTGTCTGACAAAGATAACACATTGTTTACTTTGCTTTTCCTGTTCTTCATAAAAACTAAATAAATCCTTCAGTCCATCACAGTGAGTACTCTTAGTTTAGAGCAGCCACTGTGAAAGAGGTGGGAAAGGTGCACATAGAGTATGGATGGGAATAAAGAGTGGGACTTGGATGGGAATATGTAAACAGGTCATTTTTGTTTTCAGTTTCATTTTTTTCCCTCCATCGTATAGATGATTCCTTTTGCCAATGTCATTGATGCTAATGGAAGAGTAAAACTGTAAAGAGTATTTCACAGTTATTTGTAAATCTATATGTGGGCATGTAGTTTCTCTTGAAAAGAGCTCCTGGTCCAGGGCCTCTCTGACACCGAAGCCCCATGCAGAGCGGGGGTGGGGTGGAGGTGGGGCCATTTTTCACTTTCTCTTCTTTCTTCTTGCCCTTTGATGTGCCCATTCACTCTCCATCTCTTTCTTCTAATATTTTTCAAGAACATATATTTCAATTGCCTCCTTCCAAATGTTCACATTTTAGTATAATTAAGGAAGTTATATAAGTTGGTTGTAGTTTTCTGATATGCATCAGACGGACTGGAGGACCCTTAACTTAATATGTAAGATTTGCAAAGTAGAGTAACCAGAGATTTGAAAAAAATCACAGACAAGTACATGCTAGTGCTGAGGTGATTTTCGGTTGTTTAATAATAAATACTTCGGGGGCACTTTGGGGAAAGAAACTATGTCATGTGTCCTTTGCTTCTCCCTTAGAACTTTGTACTTAGAGCTGAGCACTTGGTGGGTACCTAGCAAATGCTTGTTGATTTACTGATAAATATGTATTGATTATGGATTTGTACTAAGATGCAAAAAGATGGATTTTGATGCCACCATTTACCCTTCCTATGTGTTTAGCTGTATCCTCTTGAATCTGTTCCTCAACTTGTCCAGATGGACTACTCTATCTTTTCTGTGTGTGCCAGAAATGTAACTAATACTCAAATGACTCTATAAAAATTTTTATTGACTGTTTTAGCTTGGGTTTCATCTAATAGATTTACATGATCATAGAAAAGCAGTCAGTGGGCAAAATATCTCATGAAATCAGCAAGAGAAATGGTGAACAGAGCTTGTTGTAAAATCTGATTGTAAACAAAATGTTATAATACTGCCTTATAAAAATTTAATAGAAGTGCTAAACAAAAAAGATAACTCTACCCTTTAAAATTGATTCATGAGTACATGGTTGTTTCAAAGTAGCGTTAAGATCTTATTTTTTGACTACTTGGTATATTTAATCATTTTAATGATATTACATAGAAATAGCATTATTCCAAAAGTTGTAGAATCAACGATGATACCTTGCCTGGGACTGCAGATCTATGAGCACAATCGATACCTTGCTCACAATAAGAGGTCAATGAGTAAGACTCAAGTTCATATTGTTTTATCAACATTAACTTACATAAAGCCAGTATCAAGGACTTATCAGTAGTAGCCTGCTTTGGTTGGTTTCCGCTCAGTAAGCTGCGGCAGCGACAGCAGGGGCTGGCGGGCCAGCGCCGGACTCTCGGGGCAGAGGATCCGTGCTCCCGGGCCCTGGCGCCGGCATCCCGGGCAAGAGCGGCGAGGAACGCGGGAAGGAAATGGAGGCGCACATGTCGCCGGTTGAGCAGGAAGTTCTAGGGGCTCCGGTAAGGAGCTGCGCCTGTGGTCCCCACGGTCCCCATGGTAGAAGCGATGCACGTCTCAGCAGCTCCTCGCGACCAGCACCTACCAGCAGGTGCACCAGACTCTGGAGGCCCCTGCAGCCGCTGCAGCCACAGTGGTTCTTCGCATGGCGGGTGGCCCTCCTTTGTGGGCCTAGCTGGCTTTGGCCCTGGCGATCCGAGTCACCTGGACAGTGCAGGGGCTCGGTAAGCCCTGTTCCTGCGGGGAAGAGCTGTGGTTCCCAGAGGGCCCCTATCCTGAGTCTATCGTTCCTCCCTCAAGGGCTACAGAGAGCAGATTCTGCCCTTTCCTCTGCAGAAGCTGGTTCCTGCCCTATGGCCCTGTGGCCCTCTCACCAGGCCCTGATGGCCTCCCCCTTCCCAGCTGCCTGGGCCCCTTGGGACCACCTATGATGCTGCCACCAATGGCTTGGGCCTGGGGTCCCCCTGGGCTCCATGGCTGCTCTCAGGCCTCCCCTGGAAGAGCCAGCTACACCCTGAGAGCTGGGCGTAGGCCTGGGATTGGGCCTGGAAGAGAAAGAAGAGGCCGTGGTGGCAGCAGCAGCTGGGCTGGAGGAGGCTAGTGCGCTGGTGGCTTTGGGGGACGGGGGTGCCCCAACTGGCCCTGCAGTCATAGGGCCCAGCCCACCACTGGCCCTGACTATGCCTTGGCCTGGGCTGAGTCCCTGCCCCTCCCGCTGCAAGCACTGTGCCAGGCCTACTGCCCCTGCTGTGCATCCCTGAGCTCCTGTCTCTGCGTCCGTGGTCCTGGCCTCCTTGCCCTGGCCTCACGGCTCTCAAGGTCCCAGAGCCCCTGGGTGAGGACAAGAAGAAAGGAAAGCCAGAGAAATTGAAATGCTGCATTCACAGGGCAGCTGGGAGCAGCTGGGAGGACCCCAGCCTGCTGGAGTGGGATGCAGATGACTTCCGGATCTTCTGTGGGGATCTGGGCAATGAGGTGAACGATGGCATCTTGGCAGCACCTTCAGCCACTTCCCATCCTTCCTTAAGGCTAAAGGGATCTGAGAAAAGCGCGGGCAAGACCAGGGGCTGAATTCATCATCTTTAAGGATCCCAGAGACTCTGTGCACCCCATTTGTGAGACGAATGGGCTCGCACCCCATCAAGCTGAGCAAAAGCTTGTGGAAAGACTGGAACCTGGACGTGGTGCGTGAGAAGCAGCAGGAGAGGAAATTGGGCCTGAGGTGGGGTCTGGGGCCAGGCTCCTGCTCCCTCCAGGCTGGGCGCTGGCTCCTCCCCACAGTTCTCTTTGGAAAAGCCCCAACTATCCACCCACCTATCCTCCCCAAAACCAGTTTCAATAAATTTCCATTCATTTCCAAAAAAAAAAAAAAAAAAAGGCTAAAGCAATGATTGGCACATAACTAGTGCTCATAAATGTTTATTTCTTTATCGTAGTCATCACTTTTCATTGTCATCCTTATTATTGTTTGTATATAAGACCATTAGAGGACAGAGAGGTTAAGTGATTTGGCAGAAGCCACACTTCTGGTTAGCAGCAGAGCAAGGACCAGATTGCGTTTCTTATTATTCCCAACACCATGTTATTATTCCTGCAGTTGCCCATAGTGTATTAAAAAAGAAGAAAGAAGAACAGAAGGGAAGAAAGAAAAACAAAAGAAAGAAAAAGGAAAAAAAAGCACATTCAGTCAGTCGCATCAAATGAGAAACATTTAACCTTTAACCTTTAAAGGAAAGATTTCCAGGCTTCTCTAACTCAATGATAATAACATCAATGGCTTTTTATTCCCAAGCATACTGAGGATATTAATTCACTGCTTAGCCTACTATTTTTTAGGTTTAATTAATTCTTAGATTTTCCCTTAAAATTTTTTTTTATTTTTAAATCATTTTAAATTTTCTTCTAAGTTTTTTCCAAAGTGTTAGTTACTATGTTGAGTCTCTAAGTAGCTAATTAGAGTGAGCAGCCGTATTGTTCAAAGTATAATTGCTGTCTGTAAATCCGTTGAAGTAGGGAATATATCAAACTAAGTGAGACTAGCAGGTGGCATAGAGCTGTTTTGAGATACAAATGGACTAAAAACTGTTTACAATAAGGTCTTGGTGGAACAGCAGTGCGTAGACACACTCATACGCCCTGTGATTCTGACATCATTAAAAATGAAACCAAACAATATAAAAGCAAAACCAAGCAAAAAGCAGAGAGGAATAGAGGACTCGTGTTACTTATTTCCCGTGGATACTGAATTTATTCTATGTTTCCTGGAAAGTATGAAAAAGAGAAACACATTAAATTACGCATTTTTCCTAAATTAAAGGTTAGTAAAAAGAAGCATAGAGACTTTCTCTGTGACTAAACATTTTCCTGTTACTAAATTCAACAATAGTTAACCAAGAGAACCCATATAAGACAGACACAAGGACATAAATATTGCTCAAATGGACATTTCTTATATCCACCTTATGTAAAACCAAACGTATTGTAATATTTCATAGTTCAGTGAAGCCATTTCTGTAGGGAATAGAGATAACGTGCTCTAGGTACATTGCTTTCTGGTGATCTACCTGAATGTCTACCCTGATAGTAATCTGGGAGAAGGAATAGTTAATGTTTCTGTTGTATATGAATTGTCTCAGAAGACTCTTCAGCCGGAACTAAGTGACCCCATGATGAGTGTTCTAATAAATGCAGAAACTGACACTATTTTATATTTTGATATGAAAGAGCCTGTGTGCCTCAGACACCGTGTGTGTGGGAGGCACTACTGAGAAAGTACTTGAACCTGCCCTGTATTTGCCCCCAAATATAAAGGGTCTGACCCCTTCAAGCCTGCCTCCTTCCTGCTCCCTCACTCAACAAAGTGAAAAGTACCTAACACCAACAAAACATCCTTAGAAATGTGGGCCAGTATTACTAACTGACTACGGTAAGCTAAAGACTGATAGTGTGGCTCCTGTGGGAAATTTGATTTTTGGAAATATGACCGAGGAACTCACCAATGGGTTAACTACAGGATATATTCTCGAGGAGTTAGCTGAGTTGTACTGTTGAATGGGATTGTTTATCACTTTCCATTTTAAACATAATTAATTTGTATGTAAGCTCATATTCACAAGATAAAACATTTTTGTTTTAAGTCCAGTTGATGCTGAGTTGCTTTTTCTGATGACAATTACCCAACGTATTCAACTGCTAATTAAATCTATTTTTGGTTAGAAATTCCAACACCAAAACATTAGCATAAAGAAAGTTGCTTGTCTTCTGTTTCCTACATCTGAAGGACATGAATTCAATAATATGATTGCAGTCCCAATTTCATTGCATTGTATTTTTTATTTTTTTAAAGATTGGCACCTGAGCTAACAAACTGTTGCCAATCTTCTTTTTTTTTTTCTGCTTTTTCTCCCCCAAATTCCCCCAGTACATAGTTGTATTCTTTTTAGTTGTGGGTCCTTCTAGTTGTGGCATGTGGAACGCCGCCTCAGGATGACCTGATGAGTGGTGCCACGTCCGCGTCCAGGATCGGAACCGGCGAAACCCTGGGCCACCGAAGTGGAGCTCGAACTTAACCACTCAGCCACGGGGCCGGCCCCCTCATTGCATTTTAAAAGAAGGCAGATTAAGAATTTAACAGCATTTATGAGTAGAATTTCACCCACCATCTGTGTCTTTATAACCACGCTAGTTTGAGTAGTACTGGTGTTACAGAAATCTTGAAGAGACATGTATATCCTGAATTCCATTTATATCTTGTGCACAGTTTGGTTTCTGAACTATTCCCTCACATAGAAAATTTTAATCTTATTCTTGATGATTTTTTCAATCAAATGCAACTATAGTGCAGTGATTTGTAGTGGGAACTTTGTGCCCCCCCAAAAGGATATTTTTTTCCATGTAAAATTCTTCTAACTTAACCTAGTAATTAATTGAGAAGAAAGCTGGCCAATTATTAAGGAAATGTTCTATCCTGTTCTGTAGATTTAAATTTTTGTGTGTGTGTGTGTGAAAATGAGGTTGGCAACATTCATGAATTTATGAAAAGAAAATTCTGTGGAGTAAACCAAAAAGGTTTGGCCTTGGGGTCCTCCTTAGGATAACTTCTCCTGAAATTGTTTAATTTAAGTATATATTTGAATTCCGTAAGTTTTTAGATTGTGTAAGCTTTATTCTATTTGAGATACTGTCTTGTTACCTTCATCAATTTTTTTAAAAGTTTTTGTCGATATTTGTTGAAATAGGAAAATCGGAAGTCTAGTGTTCTCATAGTCTGGTCTACAACAAGTTCAAGTTTTCGGTGGTGCTAATGCTGTGGAGTGAAAGGAGAAATATCTGTCAGAGGGGAGGCTGGCAAGAGAATTGTAAATCCTTTAAACTTCAGAGAGTTGATCACTCATGGAATCAAAGAAAATTTTACACATTTTTAAATATCTTCATTCTCAAACCTTTTATTTTAAATTCGTAGAAAGTAACATTCAGAATGGTACTGTTGAGATCATTTTCAAGCCAGTCTAGAGCATTCATTTTAAACAATGATGGATTGATGATTAGTTAATAATGCTTGATTCTTTATTAAAAATGTAAACAATATTCCCCATAGATTTATCCCACAAGCTGCCCACATTACGAAATTTGTAATATGGCTGATGTTTTAATATTGGTGATATTGCTGGTAAATGTTTAACAACTGGCTGGAGTGGGGGGCAAAAAAGCCCTGATATATATTATTTGCTGATTTGCATAGTAAAATATTTCCATGACAGGAAAGGGAGACATGATATTGGGAAATATTAAATTAAAGAACTAGGAGAGAAATCGCTGGCACATATCAAGGCAAGGCTTTCTTCTTCTCTTCCTTTTCATTCTCCTCCTTCGACTAGCTATAGCTCAGAAGCCATGGGCTTAGTCCAGGAAGATCTGCTCTGTTTGGGGTGGTTAAAGGGCTTCAGAGAACTTAAGGTGGGACATCCTCCATGTCCCCTCCGCATGGTGATTTTAATTTACAGGTTAAACTTTTTTTTTTAAGTTAAATAAACATTGACATCAGATAAAATAACTTCTAAAAAGTAAAATTGATCTATTGGGAAAATTCTAGTGGGAATAAAAGTCAGCAGAAAGGAACTTTTTTTAAAAACTGAAAGATAGATTTGCAGAAGAGCAAATAAAACGATTCCCCATTCTTCAGTCTTGGAGAGGAACTTTACAAAGAGTGGGTCAACATGGAGTCATCCATGGAGAGATTCTGTTATTTGACCAAGCCAAATGTTTGCCCCTCAAGTTAGAGCTTACCAAATTATATGGCATCAGATTTTAGAAAGACGATAACAACTCCTGGGCAAATGAGTCCAGTTGTTCCACGGGCAGGCCTCAAGCACCTGGAAAAAAATATCTCCAAACCTGCTATCTCTATTCCCATTTGGATAAAAATCCTGATATACAGAAAGCTTATAAACTGTAGGGACTACTCAATCTTTTTTCAAACATATTAAATAGTTTTGATTATTTACAAATGTAATATTTACCAAAATATTCCCTCTATGCTCTCTGTAGAGTCATTCGTCCAACAATATTTATCTAGTAGATTCTCTGTGTCAGCCTGGGGCTGAGCACCCGTAAATCCCTGACCTGAACAGTCTCAAAGGTCCTTTCAAACTCTCAGGTTCTGAAACCTCGGATGGAGGCAGAGGTAGGAAGTGAGGAAGAGGGAAGGCAACTTCTTACAATAAACATCTTAAGATGCAAAATTCTTTCAATATTAGGCCATCTAGACTACTCCCAGTGATTGGAACATTTGATTCTTACTGACTGAAATAATGGATCCACTCTCCCAAAACATTGTAGTGATCATTCATGATATAGAGTTGAAGATTTCTTCCTGTAAACAACTTAGGAAAACCAATAAAATGTCATGCTGAAGAATATATAGAATAAAAAAGTATCAGGGAAGTTAAAGGCTCTTAAATATCTTCAGGCTTAATTATCTCCTTAAAAATTTCTACCCTGTGGCCACATTGCTTTCTCTTCCCTGTCTGTCAGAAGGAGTTGACTGTTTGTGAAGTAGATTACATCTATTTAAATTAAGTGCTTCCTGTTACCAAAGAGAGTGGATGTTGAATAATTAGCTCAGAAAACAACTTTAAAATGTAATGCTTTCCTTGGTCTGGTAAAGGGAGTGAAAATAATTTTTAGTTGTTGAATCATTCGTGTATAGTTAACACAGTTAACATTATTTGCATAGTGGTAGAATCCAGGGATCATAAAATTCCATCTTTTTCAAGTTTTTACTATATTGTTGATTCATTTGTTAAATTTTCTAGGAATATAATAATAAATTTCAAAAGTGCTTTAATTCTTACTATTTTGTACCATGTAAATATATAGAGACCATGACAGGCATGTATTCACAGTACAACTGTATCGCCTACTCAAAGTCGACTGTTAGTGAGAAACCAGGACCACGTTTTGCAAAGAAGAAAAACAAATATTGCTTTATTTTTTTATTTATTTATTGAGGAAGATTAGCCCTGAGCTAACATCTGCTGCCAATCCTCCTGTTTTTGCTGAGGAAGATTGGCCCTGAGCTAACATCTCTGCCCATCTTCCTCTACTTTATATGTGGGACGCCAGCCACAGCATGGCTTGCCAAACGGTGCCATGTCCACACCCGAGATCCAAACGGGCGAACCCAAGGCTGCTGAAGTGGAATGTGCAAACTTAACTGCTGTGCTACCGGGCCAGCACCATGCTTTATTTTTGAGTCAAATATAAAAGCCTGAATACTTTCCATAAGAAAATCATTAAATATAAGATGTTCAATGACCGCAAACAGGAAACTTACCATATAGCAACTTGCATCTGCATTTGGTTCTCCTTGTATTTAGGGCAAGATCTGCCTTCAAACTTTATGTCAGTATAATATGTGTAGATATCATGTTTAGTGAAATTTTTCAATGAGTTTTTTCAACGCTATGGTGAGTAATTAATTTTTTAGGAATTTAGCTAGATGGGAACCAGATATTATAGTACTATCGGAGATTGTAAGATAAACTTTAAATTTTTGAAAAATAATCTCAAGACAAATTAATGACATAATGCTAAATGTCCTTTAAGTATAGTATTATCATTGCAAAGTTATGTTGTTTTAGAAATTGTCCTATGGCTTTTTAATCACTTTTTATGAAAAGGACATTTCTCTTCCATTTGTTAAAAAATTGATTTAAAGCTTTCTATGGTCTAGAAACTGGACAGAATTTTGTTTCTGGCTAGCACAATAAATAATATAGAGTTGCTCTTTTTTTCTCTCATTAGAAAACTATTTAGATGTTTCTTAGTTAAAAAAAAAAGTTTGTTGAATGAAGTTGCCAAAACCACATTTCTGGTGAATATTTACCTCTTTGCCTCTCTGAATTGAACTTAATAGCATCAAGCTTATACAAAAAGAAAGAACAATGAGGAGATCAGAGTCTGTCTGTTCTCGCGGTTATATGCTAGCCTTAGGTGAGCAACTGTCTCTCTCATTGCTACTCCACTTCTGAGGCCTTGTTTGTCTCTCCTCAGAATGGACTCAATGCGCTCCATCTGGCTGCCAAAGAGGGCCACGTGGGGCTGGTGCAGGAGCTGCTGGGGAGAGGATCCTCCGTGGATTCTGCCACGAAGGTAAGGTTCGTGCTGGTAGAATTTTTTTCCCTGGAAAAGAAGAAATCATTTAAAGTTTCTTTTCCCTGGTTATACATTTCAGAGGTTTGCTGGAACACCAAGATTCTTAACAATACAGAACTGAAATTGAAACCCGTTCCATTAAACTTTTTAGAGTTTGAATTGTTTCATTTAGAGATTTCTCAGATATGAGACTGAAGAATTCTGTATAATATTTTCTTTTTTCCTTTGATTCACATAGAGACTAGATTAATATAATTCTCCTTAGACGATAGCACCTGTTCTCCTAAAGTTAATTCAATTTTAAAAATAAATCGATGTAATAAGCTTCTCAGTGGAAATGAGCAAGTAATTTTCATGCTTTAATTAAATTGCTATATCTTTTAATATATTCATTTAAGTTGGTAAAGGAATATACAGAATCCTTTATACTCTAGTGGAAAAGAGATTTTTTAGATCATGGATTGAATTAAAGGAAAATTAGATTTTTGTCACTGTACTTGGTTTGTAAAGAAATTGGACTCATTTTTAAAGAAATGTACAAGATGGTCAGTATACTAGAAACCATTGCTTCCTTGTTGATAATGCTTTTGCTAAAATATATTTGAATCTCATCTTTGGGGAGTCATTTCAGAAACAACAGATGTTTTAAAACATATCATCAATGGTGACAAGTCTTTGTCTTTAGAAGGTGAAATTTTAATTTGAAAAAAAAAACTGGCAGCCAGTCAGAATCAAGCTTGCTGACCAGGGCTGAGGGTGATAATATGGTTGTGGGAGATGCAGAGAGAGGTGACAGGCACTCCAGCCCCCAGCTGGGGCTTTAGTCTAAGCAGGAAAGAAAAAAGAGTACTGGAATAAATTAAGAATATGGCCAGTTAACCTGGATTTCCAATACCTCATGCATAATTGCCAAAATGTGGACTGGCCCTGCTTACAGTATAGTGTAGTATACAGCAATTCTAGTGGAAATTTAAAAACAAAAACAAACAAAAATTCTCTGGCAATTCCAAAGAAGTCAAAATGTAAGTTCATGATATGCAATAAATTCCTTACTTTGAACATAAAAAGAGAATGAACATTTTTCTTTGGTGAGGAAGATTGTTGCTGAGCTGACATCTGTGCCAGTCTTCCTCTACGTTGTATGTGGGACACCGCCACAGCATGGCTTGATGAGCGGTGTGTAGGTCCACTCCCGGGATCTGTACTGAAAATCCCAGGCCGCCTAAGCAGAGTGTGCAAACTTAACCACTATGTCCCAGGCCAGCCCCTTGGCCTTGTATTTTAAATGTCTGTGTCTCCTACTTCATTTCAAATGTGTGTGTGTGTGTGTGTGTATGTGCATTTATTTTGTTGATAAATCATTATTTTAAAATATTTTGAAATCAATAGATTAAAATATTTGCATATATGATTATGTTGAACTGGGCTCTGTTTTACAACTGAAGAAATTCTCTTGGTAATCTCAAATGTATCAAAACATTTAAACCCTCATATTGTATGTCATAACCCAAAAAGTTTATGAAAAGTTGCTATTTCTCTAGAACCTCTAGATTGAATGTACAAACCGAGAGTATGAATGTATGTAGCTTAATGCCTGTGAACCATCAAAGGAAAACGTTGTCTCAATACTAAATGAGAAATGAGAAGTATGGAAAGGGTAAATAAATTTTTCTTTGCTAGTCTCAGCCATGAGTAATACCAGAATGAACACTTTTATTAACATTTCTCTTGGTCACATCAAATAAATGTTAAAAGAATATTTAAAGAATATCAGTTTGAATGTGTATCAAATTATTTGCTTCCTCTGAGTTGCCCAAATTAGTATAATATATTCATTAAACCAACTACTTTTTGGTTGCTTGTTTATCGTTTCCTTTCCTTTAAACTCTATTGATATTTTGAAATATAGATTCACTTTACATCATAGATTACAATTGTAGAATTTTAGATCTGGAAAAAAATCTCATTTAAAAAGAAGGCAGCTGAGCCCTCAAAATAGGAAGTGAGTGGCTGAAGGCCCCATAGTGAGTTGGTGACAGAAAGAGAACTAGTGTCCATGATTTATGGCTCTGAATCTACAGATTTCTGTTTTTTTCATTTTTTCCTTTTATTTATTTTAGTCACATCATAATTTTCTTTTTTTCTATATTTTCTTTTCATCTATATTTTTTCATGAAAAGTTTAAATTATTTTTCATTTATGTTTGGTCCTGTGGATGGTAAATTTTGATGTAGCATATGGTAGAAATCATCAGTAACGTTATAGTTTCTGTAAAATGTAGTATTTCATTCCCCAAATATTTTGAACAACCACGTGCTCTAGTGGCTGGAAATACAACTGTGAGTTAAGTCATTTTCTCTACCACTTAAAATCTGTAGGTTTCTCCGCAAGGCAGTATGAGCTCAATGGTTCAGTAAAGTTTTTTTTTTTAGTTAACTTTACCTTGGGATGGGACTGTTTAGTTGTTGGTTAAATCACATGAATGGTGATATTGTCACACACACACTCATGCACACACATCCCAAATTATTTGATTCAATAAGAACTCAGTCTTTGAATGTTCTTAACACTACACTGGAATTGTGAAGGATAGAAAAGAAAGACACTATATGGGTTTTAACCATAAAAAATTATCCGTTCCCAAGGTGGGCTACTATTTTGATAGAATGATAAGTTTTAACCAGTTGAAAGAATCAGCAAAATTGAAAATGCCTGTACCTTTTAATTTCTACAAAATTTGGAAACCTAACATTTTCTACTTTGTTTCTCCAAAACAGAAGGGAAATACTGCTCTTCACATTGCGTCTTTGGCTGGACAAGCAGAAGTTGTCAAAGTTCTGGTTAAGGAAGGAGCCAATATCAATGCACAGTCTCAGGTATTACACTCAGATTTCCTCTAATGTAAATAAATTTCAATTAGAACAGCTTTGTGAAGTTGATTTAATGGGTTTTGTCAGCAGTTGGGTAGATAAATTTAGTATAAGTACTGCTGTTATTTATTTCAGCCAAATTATTTTATGAACTCAGGCTATGACGTTTCTCATTTTTTTGATGCATCATGACCTCCCTCTTAAGATAACTGAAACTTTGACAAGTGCACAGTCTATCATTGTCTTGAAGTGCATTAAAAAAGAATATAAAGTGTTTTATCCAGAATGACAGTGACATCTGTGAAATATGAATTATTCATGCAAGTTCTGTGTTGCTCTATAAAAGTATTTTCTTTCCTTAAATTTTAAAAATTCTCAAAAGATTAGCATTCCAGTGGAAATCTGCTGTAAAGTGGGAATCACACTACCTTGGTTACTTCACACTCTAAATGTGGGCTTTACAAAACCCCAAAGGGAAACGGGAAAATTCGAGACCCACAGCCTTGTGATGCATGGAATAACAATTATATAAGGTAGGAAATGCATGTTATTAAAATGAAATTAAGAAAAATTTTAAAAGAATAATCAAAATACATCATACCCTAAACTTGATCCCTATTTTTTTTTTTCTGGTGGAAAAGAGGGAAAATATTGTTTTGCCCAAAGCTTTACTCTTAGTATCTAGTATGCATTTGTGTAGAAATTGAGGTGCCTATCTTTATAATCAACTCCATTTATTTTCTCTACTTTTTAAGGTTTTTAGCCTTTCTGATAACACAGACCACACCATGGGGGTTATTGGGAAAATAAACCAGTCCTTCTCAATGCATTTGTTGGGATAACCTCACCAGTTTGCCTTTGAAGGCCTTTATATAGGAATATCTGTTACCTACTTTGTTCATTCATTTGTCATGAGGACACAGCTCTAGTTGTAGAAATGGCACAAGCTCCGAGTTCTGGACCCATAAAATACTTAAGGGCAAAGGTTGGAATCAGCCGTATTTTCTTTGACTTTGATTATAGGGAAGAATCTGTTGAAATTATAACAGACAAGACATTATCCATTTTTATCTGTAATATCATACTGTTTTAAATAACCACATTTTTCCCTTACAACACAAATTTTTAGTTAAATACATATCAATATTTTCACATTTATCAAGAATATGCCATATTCTAAAGTCTTTATTAAATGAAATTTTTTAAAAAATTGGTACCATCTGTAAAGAACTCCTGTTTATTCTATAAAGTATGATGGTATCTTGGGCTTGGAGACACAGGACTCTACAAAATCTACTGCCCCAAAGTAAGGGATAAAAACTTTTCTTTACAGCAAGAGAACATCTTTTCGCTGCAGAGCAGAGGTGCTCAAACTTTAGCTTGCATTGTAATCACCTGCAGGGCTTGTTGAAACACGTGCTTCTGGGCCCCACCCCAGAATTTCTGGTTCAGTTCTGGGGTGGGACCTGAGAATTTTCATTTCTCACAAGTTCTCAGATAATGCTGATACTGCTGGCCCAGGGACCGCACTTTGAGAACCACTGCTTTGGAGAATGTAAGAGAAAATTTGGCATAAGAATATTGTAGTAAGATTCACTAAATATAGATTCAACTACGTGCATGAGTCAATAGTTTATGTACTTAAGAAGCATGGAAATGAAAGCCTGGTCAAGTTCAATTGCCCACAGGAGGTTCCTTTTGATGGGAAGTTCACCTATACGTTGGTGCTATTAATATCTATAAAAAGAACTTGGTTACTTTTTTCAACTGACTGGTTGAACATAGTGATTTCATAAAAGTTGACAGGTAGCAGATGCTGCAAGGTAAATGCTTGTTAAAAGTTACATCGGTCATTACAGTGATTGTTGGAAACTTACATGCTTTGGAGACTTTTCAAGGAGAACCAGCTAAAACCATTTAATCAATAATTTGCTTTCAGAGTCAATGAGCCTGTTCTTTATAGTCATAATCATGCCAGATTATAACAGGTCTTAAAGGAAGATTTATATTATCATTAAGAGATTAAAATAATCTTTATCTGCACTATATTCAATTAGCTCAATTTAAGATTTACATTATAGGAAATCCTGACAAATAGCTTCGAACTGATTTTTATATTGTGAGAAAGTTTTAGAGTGACTATTTTTGCTATATTGAATTTAGGTAGCCATCATTACCAATTAACAAAAATTATTATTACTTAGGATATTTTATAATTTAATGATTAAGATTAAAATACAGGAATTTATATAAAACAGGTTGACAATTTTGCTTCTATGTGTAAGTAAATTCCAAAGGCATGATTTTAAGGGCTGTTGAGGGTAGATATGAGTCCTTCTGCATAAATGATTCTCGTCGGCCCTGTCCTGTTTAAGATACAGATTTCTTATGTGACAACAGTGGACTCAGGTGAATGGATAAGAGCCATGCTCATGATGGTTGGACTGTCACTTCCTTTTCAGAACCAGAAAAAGAGCATAGGAATCCCAAATGCACAACATAGATTTTGAATTTTGTACTCAAATTATACCTTCTACATCTTTTTAAGAACATAATGCAAGGTAAATACAGAATAGTCTGTTATTACAGGAACGTTGGTGGCTGCATAGTACTTTGCTTTTGGAAGGCTTCTGGGTTATTTGGAAATGGACCATTAAGGTTTTTGTTGAATTAAGAAAGTAAGAAACTCTCTGGAAAGCTTGACGGGATAAGCATTCAGTCAACATTTACAGGCTCATAGGTTCTGGAGAGGTACACATCTGTGGATTCTTCTGCATTCTCTACAGAAACTGCGAGATCCATGGGAGGCTTACCTTCACATGACAGTGCCAATTTCGGTAGGCAGTGTGCTTATTTCATGAAGAACTGCAGAACACCAGCAGGAGCTATTTAAGTATTTTAAATAGAATTATGTGGTTGATATGTTAACAGTCAACAAATGTTGAAGTTTCTATGCTCAGCAGTGGTAGCAGTGAGGGCCCCACCCAGCCAGATCTCAGTGTGATTTTAAGTATTGCCCTGACCTTGTGTCTCTCCGGCTTGATTCTTGGCTCTCCTGGATTCAGTGGCATGGGGATCTCATCAAGACCTCAGTGAAAGCTGTTTTGATGGAATAATGGGGCTGGAAGTCAAATTAGAGTGATCTAAGGAATGCTATTTGCCTCGATGATGGTTGCTTGCTTTCTGAAAACAGAGATACTTTCAGGAAATCCTTATTAGGCATTTAACATCCTCCAAACAGTCTTCCATGAGTCTTGCTGGGATGCGCTCTGGCTATCTGTACGGGCATTTTTTGGTCACTTTTATAACCTTTAAAGCTACGAGACTCAGAGAGATGACTTTTAAAAAATTGTCCCAGTTACATATTATCAAAGAAATTAGACTTTGAAAAAGTTTTAAAAATATTCTTAGAGAAATGAGTTCCCTTAAATTCTTGTAGCACTTTTTGCCTGTTGAAATTTAGCCATCTCAGGTTTGTTTTTTCAGTGTATATCTACAATTTCTGCAAAGTCTTTAACTTCTGGAGAGCAGGTCATTCTTCTCACATTTCTTTATAGTCTTGGGATTTGGCATAAAGCCTTGTGCATATATGATCGGAGGCTAAACATGTGCACGTATGCTCTTCATTTGTAAGAATTAGCTTTGTTGTATATTCCTGTCATTCCTAACAGTGGGTGTTAATATTAATAATAGTACAAATAATAATACTGACTGCCGGGCACTGTCCCCAGCGCATTGTGTACCTTGTCTCTTTTGATCTTCATTTACTCCGTCATTATCGATGACAAATAAACAACGATATTTCACTTACTCGCTCATAATCTGCATCCCCAGGCAAAACTGCTCCTCACAGTTCCCACATCAGTTCTACATTCACTACAAACCTTGGAGAATAATTTTAAAAATTCCTTTTTCTTCTGGCCCAAAACCATATTAAGGTCCAAATAAGTGGATTCTCCTGAAGTAGAATCCGTGCAGAAGGTTCGAGGTGCGATAGCTCTGTAAAATGTTCAAGACGTGAATAGATTTTGCTGTCACTGCCAAGGAAATCAGGCCTGAGGAATGTCTCCCCTTTAATTTTCTCTACAAAAATGTGACTTTTTGTTCCTCATCTAAGAAAGTTTTCCCTTTAGATCTTTATTATATTCTCCTTATATAAAATTATTAAAATCAGAATGATTTTAAATAAAGCAAAGTTACCTTAAAAATATCTGGTTTTTGTTTTTATAAAGCAAACTGGTTTATGTTATGTATACTTTACTACAATTAAAAAAAAAAAAAAGCAAAATGGATCCCAGAATAGATAAAATCTCTGTGCAGCAGAAACTAGGTGAAACTGTGGTGCGTGGGCCAGGACAACTGGTCAGCTGTGGCTTTCTCACTATCTTCCACCTTGTGCAGTGGAGCCTGTGATGGTTGAGTTCCCTGATAGAGAAAGAAAAATGTGATTTCATTAGAAGAAAGGATGGGCTAGAAGCTCCCATGAGCCTGTTTAAGAAGTATGTGTCTGGGGAGCTGAGTCTGGGTTGGAATAGATTCCAGATGCCACAAAGGTACAGCCAAATAGTGATATCTTGCACTCAGACTCTTCAAGTGTATTTTCATGTGTTATTTAATCTCATTTTATCTTTACGATGATGTGAATCAGTGATGGTTATTCTCATTTTGGATATGGGGAAAACGGAGGCACGTAGGAAAACCAAGATCTCGTAACAAATTAGTGATGGAGCCACAAACCCATGGCCGTTTGGTATGGATACCTTAATAACATACCTTCCAATAATCCTCAGTATAGTTCACTATTTCCCATAAAGCTGTTTCTACACCTTCTGCCTCCACTAGGGAGGTCCAAGACCCTACTTACCTTCCACAAGAGCCAGGTCCCTGGTTCAGACGCCATCCATTCACTCCTGGTCTAGTGCTCAGATGGTGGAAATAACTAAGAGTGTTCCGTAAAAGGTAGGCAGCTACCAGGTGAAGGCATTCATGTGCACTGTGACGCCTCATCCGTAGTCGGGACTTTTTCACTCAGCCACCCATTCTCTTAGAGCGTTCTTTCACCAAACACAATTTTTAACACATGGAAGACTTAAATACACTTTCTGAGCTGTGGTTTGTCATGTCTTTTTTCATTCATTTTTCTTATCTATGTCTACACTGTTTTACTTTTTCTTGGAATTTCTTGTGTTTCAGTCCTTTTATGAGGACTCCAGAAAGAATTTTTTCTTTTCATCTTATTTTAATGGTAAGTCCAAATAAGATACTCTGATTTGGTAGTCTTGATGTTTTACTGAAAATTTATTTCTGTTTTTCTTGACTCCTTTTGCCTGTTTTGTGCTCACTACTCTTTGTGTTACTAAAACCAAAGTGTGTTTTCCTCCTGGTGAGTTAAATCAGACTCTCCACTGGAAACAGTTGTTACACAAAGTAGGGTATATTTGCAGCAAATAGGAGGCCACGCGGAATCATTTCCAAAGTCGTGGTGTCCCTGAACAAAGGGAAGCAAGGACTTTTTATTTTGGATGGGGAATGAATAGTCAAAAGGGAGAGGTGGATATTCGCTGGTGCAGGCTCAGATGGAAAACATGTTTCCACAGACACTGTAGGTTATGGTAATGAGGCCTATGCTCCTCCTGGAGAGGAGATCTTAGCATTAAAAATAAGGCCAAGGTCATAGACCTCGCCCTTGTGGTGGGGCTTGGTCTGGTTCAGGGTGATTGGTGATTGCATCTCTTAAACAGTTAAATGCTTCCAAACCCACCCTTGAGTTCCTCAGGGCAATTAGTTGGTGACATTTGTTCTTTCAATCCTGGAAATTTTATTCCAAAAGAAGACTTTCCTCTTTTTAACACAAACATATTTAGGCTGTTATTTTATTAGCTTTCACAGTTTCAGACTGTGACCATTAACGACAGTTGCAAGATTTCATGACCATTGATTACACCCCAGAATTTTAGAGGTGCATATACCCTCCATATGCAATGATAAATGTCTTTTCAGGTGTAGCATCCAATAGCTTTTTCTTCATTGGCCCTTACCCATTGTCACAAATAATTTGAATTGGGCTGTGAAGAGGAAGAAAGCCTACACAGTTGGCCAGCATGCCCATTACACTGAATTGCTTCCATATGGCCACAGAGCCATCCTTGGCTCTCGAAACAAAAACTCATAATGGAACATTCTGTTCTGTCACACACACACACAAAGTGTATAAAATGGAATCTGTGATCACAGATTTCAAAAAAAGGTTTTGTTTTCAGCTTTTTTTTTTTTCTCCAAATATACATGTATGGTTCTTTCTTAGTAAGGTTCTTGATTTTTTTAATTGGGAAAATTACTATCGTAACACAAATTCTCTGATGTTAACATGAAGGCACGTACTTTCATCTGTCCAGGCATAAGAAAGAAGTCAGAATACTTATGTTGTCTTTTTGACTCTGAAAATCAGCTTATTGGGTGATTACAAGTTTGTAGGAACATCTGTGTTCCTCAGCATTCCAAGTTAAAGGAAGTATGCTTTCTCCAATTCTCCATTCTTTGATATGCTTAAAGAAATGATGAGAATTGATGTCTTTAAAATTTTGCATAGGATGGAATTATTGTCTCACATCCCAGTAGAATTCCAGCATTAAAATTACCAGTCTGCAGGGCCAGCCTGGTGGTGTGGTTGAATTCGCGTGCTCTGCTTTGGTGGCCCAGGGTTTTCAGGTTCAGATCCTGGGTGCGGACCTACATACCACTCATTAAGCCATGCTGTGGCAGCATCCCATATACAAAATAGGGGAAGATTGGCATAGATGTTAGCTCAGGGTCACTCTTCCTCAAGAAAAAGAGGAAAATTGGCCACAGATGTTAGCTCATAGCTGATCTTCCTCTCACACACACACAAAATTACTAGTCTGCTAAATATGTACACAGAATTTCTGAAAAGACAGGATAATGTCTTCAATAAAGTAATTTTTTCAATTTTTGAAATAAAATTAATATATTTATATTTTGACTTTATGCTAATTTATCTGGGGACAGGTGGTATGGAAAGACAGAATGCTAGTTGTCATTTTTTCTGAAACTTGAATGAATTAAGGCATAAACATCATCAAATCTAAATCTTTGGTAGATCCCCCATTTATTTATCACTTCATAAGCCTACCCAAATCCAATATTATTGCATTTTAAGGGAACTAAATTTGGAGTAAGATGCGACTTATAGGGAGAAGAGGAAAATGGCAAAGATAGCTCTAAATTTCTCTTAGTAGAAATACAGTTCAAATTTCATGCAGAAGACCCTCCTTTTCCTCTCCTTCTGAGTTAAAGTGGAAGATAAGCTTCTGTGGCAGTAAATGGTTAAAATGGTTACCTCAGCTCTCACAGCACAGTGTGTACACTCCACAGCCACTGAGACCCTGGATGAACCCATCAGGAAGACCCTTCGAGACAAAGATCGCAAAACGAAACAAAAATGGGAAAACATGACGCTAAATAAAACTTGCCAATAGAAAATTATTGAAGTAATCACCCCCACCACCCTCCCCTCCTCAGCAGGTCTCTGGTATTCAATGTGTGTTCTCTAATGTCTGCTAGAGATAAAACGATGTGGGGAGGGGGGAGGCCTGAGCAAGTGACAACTGAACTGCTCTCTTTCTTCTAACTCATAATTTTATTTTTTTAATTTACCTTTTCCAGCTTTATTGAGGTATAATTGACAAATAAAATTGTAAGATATTTAAAGTGTACATCGTGATGATTTGACGTATGTATCTGTTGTGAAAGGACTCCCCCCGTCACATTAATTAACACATCCGTCACCTCATATATTGCTTTCTTTTTTGGTGAAAACATTTAGGTTCTACTCTCTTAACAATTTTCAATTATTCCACACAGTGTTATCAGCTATACTCACTGTCTTATACATTAAATCGTCAGACCTTATTCATCTTATAGCTGAATCTTTGTACCCTTTGACCAATCTCTCCCTATTTCCCCCACGTACCACCCCCCACCGCCCCTGGCAACCACTTTTCTACCCTTTGTTTCTATGAGTTCGATTTTTTTTTTTTTTAGATTTCACATATAAGTGATACCATGCTGTATTTGTTTTTCTCCCTCTGGTTTATTTCACTGAGCGTAATGCCCTCCAGTGAACTGTTCTCTTGAAGACAGGAACTGAGATGAAAATCAGGGTAAGAAGAGATGCAGCGTGCTACAGGAAAATGAAATAGTACCCGCAGGAGCCTGAGGACATCTGGGAGCTGAAACATTAAGGGGAAATGTGGTAGATATGAGGCCTGACAGAGGAAGTCAGATCCCGCAGGACTCTGTGAGCCACGTTAATGCTTTTGTTTTAAGATGTTTACCCTAAGCCTAATATGAGGTGGAGGTGGGAGGTAGAACGAGATAAGATTTGGATGTGGAGAAGGTTGCCCTGGTGCAGTTTGGAGAACAACTTGGAGGGAAGCCAGGGCGGATGCAAAGCAAACTATTGGGAGACAATTGCAGTGGCTGACTCTAGACAACAGGTGATATTAGCTTAGCATGGAGAGCTGGTGGTTTGTGTGCTGGAGAAAAGGGGACTGCTCTGACAGAGAGGTAGGAACTCTTTCTGAGCACTGGGTACTGATAGCCTATGGGAGGTGAGGAAGAGGTGACAGGATGACTTCTGGATTTCTCTTAACTGTCAGTATAGATGGTGATGCAGTCCACTGATAGAACACTGGATGAGGACAGGGTTTTGTTCTGGGGTTTTTTTTTGGGGGGGTGAAAAGGAGAGTGGAGATCATGGGTCGCATTTTAAGTACTTGTTAGACATCTAAGAGGAGATTTTATTGGGACGTTTAAGCTACAGGTCTAGAGCTTGCAGAAGAATTCTGGAACGAAATGAAGACATTTATGGGTCATCCAGCGTAACTGGTTGTTGAAGCATTAGACTTGAATGCGGCTGCCAAGCAGTGAAGCCTGGGAGAGGTGGGAGAGGGTCTGGGATGCAGGGAAAGTTTTTATTTCGTTATTTTTTAAATTATTTCATTGAGGTCATATTGGTTTACAACATTGTGTAATTTAAGGTGTATATCGTTGTATATCAGTTTCTGTGTAGACTGCATCATGCTCACCACGAGTGGTCTAGTTTTTATCTGTCACTGTACATATGTGACCCTTTACTTCTTTCGCCTTTCTCCCACCCTTCTTCCCCTCTGGTAACCACTAATCTGTTTTCCTTATCCATGTATTTGTTTATTTTCCACATATGAGTGAAATCATATGGTGTTTGTCTTTTTCTCTCTGGCTTATTTTGCTTAACATAATACCCTCAAGGTCCATCTATGTTGTCACAAATGGGATGACTTTATCTTCTTTTATGGGAAGTTTTTTGTATTGAAGAAAATAAGGTGATGAAGAAAATTTGGGACATACGGCAAAAAAAAAAAAAATTGAAAAAGTTATAGTAATTCTCCAGAGGTCTCTGAGTCCTTAATGTAAAGTGAGTGAAAAATAGCAGGCCTGGAAGAATTAGAATGAAAGCCAATCAAGACCGTGAAACAAAGCGTTGAGTTAACCTTGGACTGGCTTGGGTTTAGCAGAGTTGAGAGCCAGACTCCAGAATCAGATAACCTAGAATCCTGAATCCTACCTCCATCACCCACCCACTAGCCTTGTGACTTTGGGCAGGGGACTTACCATCTCTGTGCCTGGATTACTCATCTGTAAGACAGGAGTAGATACAGTACATACAGTTTAGGGTTATTGTGAGGATTGAAGGAAATGCTGAGCACAATCCTTGGCACACAGCAAGCACTCTATGTTAGTTGCTGTTGTTATTTTTGTTATTTTTGTTGTCAGCTTCACGGGCATGGGCGTGGGAAGGCTGTTTTACTATCTATGTGGGAAGCACTGGTTCAGTTGTTGTTGATTCCTTAGGTCCTGAATTACTTTCCCTCCCTGTTTATTATATTTATTGATTCTTAAGAACAGCAGTGCAAGACAATCTAAGTTAGCATTTGCAAGTCAAGAATATTGGAAAGGAGAGGAGAGCAGTGTGAAGACCAGCGAAAGAAACTGGGAACTTAATGGATGAAAAAGAGAGGCCAGGAGAGAACACAAAATATCCGACTATATCAGGGCCTTTTAAACAGATCAGAATTTGCAACTTCTATTCCTACACTATTTCAATTGGTCTGACTAGGAAAAGATTCTTGTCTCAAGGTGCACACCATGTATTGGAGCTAATGACAAACAAACTCACTAGCATTTGACAGTTGGACCAGCTGCAAAGACTTTACAGGTGGCCTTTCTTTCCCTCCTTTATTCAAATATGTCATTGATTAATAAACAGCTTTGCATTTTGGAACAACGTTCTATATACTATGTCATGTTATATGGACACTTTGATATTTTTTCCTATTTTCTGAAGTTGTTGGAAAAGCTTTTGACCTTCTAAATTAGCATTGTGCTTTGTGTTTTAACAAAAAATTGTAGAGGCTAGGATGTGAACAGTATTTTAACTATTTTTAGAGTAAATCTCCCATGGATGATTGTTAAATATTTTGCTTTATTTAAGGGGTGTGGGTCCCTTGCATTCTCCCCGTATTATGCTCTTCACTAAATTATTGTAGTTATGAACTGGAAGGGAGTATTAGAGACATCGTGTCTGTAGCACTTGCTATATGCATCTGAGGTCCACGGAGTCAAGTAGCCAAAGTCCTGTTGGTGACCCCTGTCTTCTGATATCTGGTTAATACTCAGTGTGATTTGAGTGTCTGTCTATCTATCTATCTATCATCTATCATCTATCTACCTGTCTGTCTTAACTTACCAGCAATATATGAATATATTCTTATTTTAATCAAAACAATGCACAAGTTTATGTAACAAAAAGTATAATTTCCCCTTCCCAATTACTATGCATTTATTCAGAAGTAATCATTTTCCTAGTTCCTTTCTATGCAGTTAAATTCTCTTTATACTACACTATGATGTTTCATAAGCAATTACATTTTTATTCTTCCTTAATGGAGTTTTCTAGGTTTATATGTCTAAAACTCTGAAAAGCACAAGGGAATTTATTGAGACTATTTCATTACTCTTTGCTACCTTATTTGCACATAAATCAGACATTGCTTTCTCCACTTTATAGAAAGGAAATTCACGGACCCAAAGTGATTTTGTTTATACCCAAAACATTGATTAATTACATACCCCTGTTGAAACATGAATATTAGCATCTGCATTATGACAATTTTTTTTAACTTTCATATTTGGTGCAATTTCTTATGATTCTTTTCTCAAGCGTTATTCTAACCAATATCTTTAGTATGCATTTCCTTTCTTATTTGGGAAGATTTGCAGTGCCCAGTAATTGACTGACCATGGTAAATATAAATTTGTATGCAAATAAATTACACTGTTCACTACAGCTAACTATTTATGTGTTATAGCTGAAATCTTCTGATTATTTCTACTCTTAAATCCATGAAGGAGAATAGACATTTTTAAGATGTTAAAATTACCTGTGATCCCTTTTGACATTGCATAGGTAGGCAGCATAGCGAAGTGGCTAAGAATACAAATTCTAAAGCTGGATTCTCAAACTCTTCTACTGTCTACGCATGTAACCATGCTTCAATGTCTTCATCTATGAAAGGAACATCATAATAATTGTACCTTCCTCATAGAAGTTGTCCTGAGCATTAAATTAGTTAATCCATGTGCAGCACTTAGAACAATGCCTGGCATGAGAACTCAATGACTGTTAGCTGTCATTATCACCAGACTCAGTAATAGTGCATTTGTGCCAGAGCAGCCATTCTGCAGGCCACTGCTGCCTGTTCTTAGCACAGTGAGCAGTGTGACAGTCAGTTCACTGATGTAGGTTAAGAGATTGCTACTAAAAGTGAAATCTGTAGTTCATCTGACTGGCTTTTTTCACACGCTCCTTAGAACACTGTCAGTTGGAGTGCATGAAATTGCATTATCCTCAGCACAGACACAATAGTAATTTAATCATTTAACTAATTCAATATCAGGACTTTTAGAGTATAGACATTGATCACCTAGAGACACTTGTAGCTTCAGGCTAATGGATAAAAGAATGAGAATTCTCATCTTAGATACCTACATTCTGGATGGTGAAAACTGAAGTACAACTAACAAAATGTGATTTTAACCAAATACTAGTTTTGAAAGTCACTTTTAGAGGGTAATTCCAATTATGGAAAATTCTAAATAAAATACCATAAACCTAACAAGTATTGTTTATCTTTGCTTATTGTACAATAGTAAAAAGATTTTTGAAGTGACTAAAATATAGCATTAATATACCTTATATAGAACAAGATATCAATGAGGCTAAAGTCACAAGCTGAAGGTATGGAGAAACAACTTTAAATTGCTAATTAAAAAACATCAGTGTTCTGGACTGATATGGTTTGCTTTTCTTTAAATATAAAGTACCATGCTACATCTATTATTTGAGCATATGTTTACCTCTTTGAAAGACTAATTGGTAGTATTTTATGGCTAATTTTAGTCCTCCACTACACATATTTTTGTATCCAATATTTTAATATTATTTTAAATGGTGTATCTAATATGTATTTAAATTAATAGATTAAATTTAAATAATAAAAAAATTACCCAACTAGGACCATCAGGCTGCTTCCAGAGGAAATATACCAAAAAACACTGTAAACATCAGTCTAAATGGCAAAATATTAGAAGTATTCTCGTTAAAGCCAGTAACAAGGAAAGGATTCTTGTTAGTGATACTATTCAACCTTGCATTCAAGCCCTAGCCAATGCAATAAAATAAGAGTATGAATGGAAAAGGAAAAGACAAAAATGTTGTTTTATACAGAAGATATGATTATTTAAATAAACAATCTAAAGGAACCTACGAATCAATTGTTAAAATATTTTTACATTTATTAATTTATTAAGAGCCTATTGCCTGCGTAATTCTATCCATGAATCACAGAGTTGTCCTTTCATGGTATTTGTCTAAGATTTTCTTCAGTCGGAAAGAGGAAATGAATTATTCTCTTAAACAGTTAACACTAAAAGTAGTAAGTTTCATATCTAAAAGCGGTAGAGTAGGACTTTAAATATACTGAAATTAGATTTGTGAATCACAGGGTAGAGCTTCATCAGAGTGTGCTTGCATGACCGACTTCAACTATATTTTCTGTTCTTTTCAAATCATTGGGAAATGTTTTTTAATGATTTTGAAAGGTCACAAAATCACATCATTGTGAAAGTATCTATCTTTCATTTGCAAAGAGCAGCCTTTTAAAATTTTGTATTTTCAGGAATTGAAACTCAACGTGAACCAACAATGTCATCAAAAGACATTTGCTAATGATCTGATTGTACGAGAGATTCTCCTGAATGCTGTCTGAACATAACTTGATACAATATTTTAAATTGTATCCCTTTAAAATTTTAAGTTTCAATGACGCATTGACTTGAAGACACGAATAGCAGGAAAGATAAGCAGTAGAATAAAACCTTGACATTAAAGTGCCAAACAACTGAGGTGCATCTTTTCAGGAGAGCAGGACAAAGACGTCAGCAAGTGGAGACAAATACAGGAGCAGGGCAGATCCACTCTACTTCTGAACAAGAGAAGAAAGGCAATGAAATAATTAATTTAATTGATTTAGTTTAATTGAAGTTTAATTAATCCGAGAATACTACCTGCAGGGATGAAGACTTCATGAGAGACTCTACAGTCTAGTGGGTATGAACCCCTACTCTACACTTCCTATTTGTGTGGCCCTGGGCTTGTTCCTTAACCTCTCAGTGACCCCATTTCCCCATCTGTAAAATAGGGGTAACAGTATGGACTGTCAGAGTAAATATAAAGAGGAAATGGGTTAGTACATGCAAAGTGCTCAGAACAGGGCCAGGTACGTAATAAATGGACTATAATGTTAGCTATTTTCCTAATTATTATATATAATGGTGTTATTTTCTTTAGTTGTTGAATAGTAAAAAATGGTTTGGTGCATCAATTGAGGACCATATTTGTAATTATGGCTGATTGTCCATCGGAGCTGAGAGACTGTTATTATCTGGAGGTAGAGGTAGAGAAAAGATTATACAGAAATTTCATCTTTAGGGATTAGCAATATGTGACTTTTCCTTCTTATAACCTAGGTTTGGAAAAAGAGCATGAAGCTGAATGATTAGAAAAAGCAGTTCCTACAAAAGCAAGAAAAAAAATTGACAATATTCATTGAACGCATGTCGTAGGCCAAGCACTGTGCTAGCCACTGGGGATGCACCAAGATAGTCTTTGCCTTATTAACTTCTGGTAGTTATAACAACCGAACTAAAAAACATCCCTTTTTCTTGTTATCTTGATCTAATAATTAATTTTTCTATTTTCTGTTCTTTTAACATAACTTACATTTTTAATCCCACTATTTAACAAATTTACTTAAATATGATTTAATAAAAGAATATGCTGTTCTTTATCCCTTCTTACACATGAGAAACACATTTTGAAGGCTGAAGATAAAAGATTGCTTACTTAGAAAAATCCTTGTTTTTTCTCTTTCAGCTGTTAAACCAGCTATTCTCCTTACATTTTCTTGGTATATTTCAAATCCCAGACTAAATGTATTACTTTATGTGAGGGGCAAGCAATTTCTGGCAAAACTGTTTCTTATGAATATTTGTCATAATCTTTCAATTTACTGAGAAAATAATTAAAACTGTAAATTTTTGTAAACTATTTACCAATCTTTTGTCACCTTCTGATTTTTTAGCTAGGAATAGTTTGAGGCCAAGCTACCAGGATGCCATCAGCAATCTCAGACAATGCAAACCTTCTCAAATAGTGCTGCTGATAATAGCAGGAAGGGAAAGCATTTTCTATTCACAGACCGAATTCTGATTTTAGACCTTTAAAGGTACTTACATCTAAACAACCTGTTTCTGTACTTACCTGATTCAGTAAATATTCACTTGCCACAGCCAAAATAAAGATAAGAATTCTATACCATGACAATGCCTTGAGCACAAACCGGGAGTTATCCTTTTTGCAATTAGATCTGTTAAGACATCCTCATTTGAAAGTATAATAATAATTATCATCTCAGCAGCCATGACAGTTGTTGTTTGGGGCAGGCATGCTCCAGAAAACACATCTGACAGATCAGCTTAGTTGGTTGTTTCTGGGTACATTTTGAAGCCAATACATCCAGGCAGGACTATCAAAAAAATATATATATTTTTTTTAATCTGATTTTTAATGGGAGGATAAGGAATAGATGGGACATATTTATGTCCTTTTATAGCTGAGCTTTGAGGGGTAACCTCTTCCCTTAAAATTATTTGAGTCCAAATTGTATCTTTCCTATTTTGAGATTAAGAACTCTATGCACCCAGATTTTTTAAGCAGATCAAACACATTTTTTGAAGGGAAGTGTTGCTGTAGGTACATCTAGGTTAAAGTAAGGAGCCTCTGTCTCAGAAAGGATGTGTCACACTCATAGTTTCCAGGAGTAGGATGAATCAACCTTGCCACCTCAGATGCTAATTAAAGGTTATTTCCCTGGATGAAAACTCACTCTCCATCTGCTGATGATTCCTTCTCTGACATATATGTGCCTGAGAGAACTCTTCCCTCAGGCACATTTAGACAACTTCCGTGCCTTCTCTGTCCCTTGTTTGAAATCAAGATTCTAGATGGCAATCAGAAAGTTTCCTTTTTTAAAAAATATGACAACCTCCATCATCTATCACATTTCCCTTATTTCTATAGCTGCCAAAATCCAAGTGTTCAATTATTGCACCTAGCTCATTCTGGGTTCTGCCATCCCACTAGGTTTCTGCAACTGAAGTTTCCTTAGGTCTGCCTCTTTAGCCTTATCTCCACTTTAGATATATATGTTAACTGTATGCATATATAAAGTGTTTTAAGTAACCTTAAATTCTTTGTGAAGGTGAATATATTTCAAGATATAAATTATAAATGAGTACTCCAAAGGACACTAAGTCTGGGTATGTGATGAATGGTCCCATGTGTTGTCTACATGAGTTTTTGGATCATTACATTGAGAGTATTATTCTTTGAGGGTATATCTTTGGCAAGTTGTGAACTAGAATGTATTAAGCAGCTGTTAAGTATTGAGAATATCGCTTGGGGCTGGTTATTTTAATGGATCTATTTTCTTTCTTGGTCTCAGCACTGCCTGGGGGCACTGCCTGCTCTAACTCCCTAGCAACTTTGAAAGGGCTTAGATGAGGGTAAATCAACGCAGAGAATAACCCACCTTTAGTAAGGGAAGTGTTCTATATTAAGCTTTTATTGCCCTTACACTGCTCTGTTCCTCCGACAGCACTGAACCTCTTTATAGTCCCAGGTCTTTGGTCTAATTTCTATTGGCATGATATGTATAAAATGACATGAAGTGAGACCTTGCTTATATCCCAAACTGCCAATATCAGACAAGAGGTAAGAATAGCATTGTAATTCTAACTATTGTTGAGGACTGAGAAAACTTAGAGCAAATATTCTAGAATCAAAGAAAAGGAAACTTTTGCTTTGGAAAATTAAGAAAAAATGTTTGAATCCCAATGGAATGTGTGAGTGTGTTTGTGTGTTTGCATGCTTTCAACTATATGTTTTCATTTTTGGATTGGCATGCAAAGTACTCTAATCATTAAATGGCAAAAAAAAAAAAAAGATTGACATTGCTGAAGGAAGCAATAATTTAATCTCATTACATATTTATTTGTTTATTCAAAGATTGGCACCTGAGCTAACAACTGTTGCCAATCTTCTTCTTTTTTTTTTTTTCCTGCTTTATCTCTCCAAACCCCCCTCCTCCCCACCGTACATAGTTGTATATCTTAGTTGCAGGTCCTTCTAGTTGTGGGATGTGGGACACCGCCTCAACGTGGCCTGACGAGCAGTGCCATGTCTGCGCCCAGGATCTGAACCCTGGGCCGCCGCAGCAGAGCACGTGAACTTAACCACTCAGCCACAGAGCCAGCCCCTCATTAAATATTTAGACTTTCTAAGACAAGCACTGTGTGATATCACTCATATGTGGCAGATAAACACATGGACAAAGAGAAGTATTTAGTGGCTCCCAGGGGGAAGGGGAGAGAAGGGTGGCGCAAAGGGTGAAGGGGTGCACCTATATGGTGACTGACAAATAATAATGTACAACTGAAATTTCACAATGTTGTAAACTATCATAACCTCAATTTTTTAAATAAAAGCTAAAAATGAATGAATTAACCCCCACCCCCCCCCCCCACCCCGCCATATTTAGACTTTCTGGATGCATGTCTTGGGCAATAGAAAAATGCTATGGGATTACCTTCTCTATTTATGAACAAAGTGAAGCCTACTAGCTGCAGTTGTTGACAGGATTATAAGAAGTGTGGCTTTAGATGAGTTGGCCCAAATGAACTATATAGTATTTTGATGTTAGATGTGTTTTTAAAGACTTGGAGTAGCATTTTATTTTCTCAAAGATAGTTGGGTAGAAACAAGAATTATATTTGGTTAATCATTAATTTAAAAAATTTTTTTGGCATAATATGTGAGAGAAATAAAAGAGTTATAGCATATTTTGAGTATTTTAATCTGGAGAGTCAAAATTCTTTGACTGTTATGACACTTAACCTTAAAATAATAAAATAATAACCAATTACATTAGTATTATGGCTTAATTCAAAATAATTGTTTTCAGTTTTATGATTTTACTCATATTTTACTCAGATTTCAGATTTTACTCTATTGGGGGAAAATAAAAGTACCCCACAGTGATTGTTATTGACTTTATTTTCTCAATATCATGGACCTATACGCAGTAGTCAATATTTTTGCTTTTGGAGGTGACACATTTCCTCTTGCTTCTAAGCCACTGGGTCATTTTTGAAGTTGCTCAGAAATGCACATTTTTAAAGCAGCTGCTATATATCCAAGTAAATTGTATTACATACTAAAGATCTGAACCTAATAATCTATGCTGTTCAGCAATTTAAAAGTCTAGAAAAATTTCGTTAAAGAAAATCTGTCAGGAAATGAATTTCTACCCAATTTCAATATTCAAATATTCATTAACTTTATGTTAAAGTTTCTTTATGTTAAAGTGATGTTGACACATTTTCATTACTTCTATAGGGATTAGTCAGGGCACAACACTGCAAATTTATTTTTTATCGTTAAAATTATTTATTACGTATACAACACAAAGTCATTTATATAGATTATTATAAAATTTTATGTGATATAGCAAAAAAACATTTAATCTATGGATAGGTAAAGGCAATTTCTATTAACAACTTAAATAAAAGTTATTATATTTTGCACATTATATGTGCAAAAATAACAATGGTAGAAAACCTACCACTGAATACCTTATTTTGTATTTGCCACTCACAGAGAAAACATTATTTTAAGTTCTCATCACTTGCAAGAGAAATTTACTTCCTTACTGAAAATGATCCACCTACTTTTTTGTAGTTCAACCTCATTCTTAAAAGTTTATTTTAGGGGCTGGCCTGGTGGTGCAGCAGTTAAGTTCACACGTTCCACTTCGGCAGCCCGGGGTTCACTGGTTTGGATCCCAGCTGTGGACCTACACACCGCTTGTCAAGCCATGCCGTGGGAGGCATCCCACATATAAAGTAGAGGAAGATGGGCACGGATGTTAGCTCAGGGCCAGTCTTCCTCAGGAAAAAGGGGAGAATTGGCAGCAGGTGTTAGCTCAGGGCTAATCTTCCTCAAAAAATAAAAACATCTGTTTTATATTTTTCTGCAGATGTGTCCCAGGGTCACTGAATAATTTATTTTTAACAAATTAATAGTAAATTTTGCTTTCATACTTTTATTTTTGTGATACATGTTGTGATACTCCAGATTTCCTGGAAAATATTTTAAACTAAGGACAGCAGTATAAGCTATATCTTAGTGTAGATGTCTGTATCATCTGGGATGCCTTCAACTGCAAACAAGAAAAAACTTACCTCATACTTGGATAAATAAACAAGGGACTTTCTAGGCTTTTTTGAATACAAAGTTCAAATAGGTAAGGTAAGTTCCATTACTATATTGGTGGTTTTTTTTTTTTTTTTTCTCCCACTGGCTTATTCATAACCAAGGTCTCGGATTCTCTCCTCTTTGCTATGATTTCTGCGTGCAGCTTTATTCTAGGCCAGCTTCCCTTGTGGACCTAAGATTAGAGCCATACTTTTTTGTGTTCAGAGTCATGATAAGGGAACTTGTCTGTCCCAGCTTTCTAAAAGAAAATCCTGGTATTGACTGATTGGACCATCTTAATTCTCTTCCCCAATCTTGAACCTGTGATTGTATCCAAGGGAATGGAATGTGTGGATTGGCTTCAGTCATCAGATGCCCTGCCTGGAGCTAGAAGACGAGGAGAGTTCAGCTTCACTGGGAAAGCATAGATACATTAAGAAAAAACCAGAATGCTTTCAAAAAAGAGGAAGGATCCTGGGTGGACATCAACAAACACATACTATTGTATCTTAGGCATTCCATTTAGAAAATTAATTTGGTTTGTTCATTTTTAAAATTTCATTTACTTTCTCTTAAAATCCATTTGCTTTCTCTATGATTTTTAAAAAATTTATCTGGCTTCTCATATTTTTTTTTCATTGTTTACAAATCCAAAGACATAAAAAATATAATTATTTAGTCCTAGCTTAAAAGTTTAATGAGGTATTTATTCATTTTTGCAAAGTGAAATATGGAGATAAATGGTTTCAGCATTTTGGAGCTATGTGAGAGTAAATAAAACATCACCAGCCACCTTGACTTCTCTGTAGAATGCAGTGGTCATAAGTTACCTGTTAAGTTTAAATTTTAAACTTGAATAAAGGAGAAAAGCATAGATCTAAGTTACCTATAATTGTCAGGAACTGAGTAAAATAAAACCAAGCGTAAACTGCTAGTCAGTCAGCAGCTGTTCATCGGGTGTTTACTGTGTACTCAGCACAGTGCTGATTGCTGTGGAGGAGTCCCCACCAGTGTCAGACAGGAAGCTGCTTTTAAAAAGTATACAGCCTATGTGTAAAGTCAAGACAAACACACAGAAAACAACAGCAAACAACAGAAGATCCTATACGATTTGCTCCTAAATTGTATGGAACAGACTACGTCTTAGAGAGGAAAGTTGGAATTGGCTAAACTCTGTTCATGAAAAAATTCACAGAGGACTTGAGCCAGGCATTGAAAAAGAGATAAGAGGGGAAATTGAAGAGGAAGACTTTCCACATGGGAAAATTGGTAACAACAATGTTAGGAGGTACAGTTGAGCTTGATGAGCGTAGAAATATTGGTGAGACAAGTTGGTCTGGAGCAATGTCAGAACATGTGTTAAAGCTTCGTTCTTATTATGACTCTGGAGTGAGGATGTAAAAGGTCGTGATCTTCAGCCACGGTCTATGAAAACTGATCCTCAATCATGGTCAGTAAAATGACAGTGTAGGACAGTAGTTTGTTGAAAACACTTTTTAGGAAGATTAGTTCAGTTGTTGTACAGGGTGCACTGGAGGGAGTAACTTGGAATATGTGAAATAGTTCAAATGTCTTTCTGGTAATTTATCCATCAAGAGCTGAAAGCAGGGATTATGGTAGACCCAATGGGAATACAGTATTTTCAGTGTCGTTTATGATTGCTAGAAATACCCAGGCATGATAAAATACTTTCTGTCAAATTTGCTGCTAAAGCACATGGCAGAATAATGTAGTAGAAACAACGTGAGCTTTAGAATTAGTTGTATGTGGGTTCAAATCCCAGCTCCACGTTTGAAGTAGTGTGAAACTTTAGGCATGCTTCTTAATCCCTGTGAGTGTTAATTTCCTTGAGTCATATAGCGCTATATTACTTATTTCCCCTGGCTGTTAGGGTTAGATAAATATAAAGTGTGCAGTCTTCTCTCTCCTCACTACTACCACCCTAAATTTCTTACACACTGGAAATAAAAACTAAAAGAATTTTTATACCTTAGAGAACACTAGGACATTCTTCATCAAACAGGTCATGACAATTCCAATTCTGTCACTAGTCAGAGGTCCCCTGCTCATCTCTAGTGAATGGCTTAGGAGAAAATAGAAAAAGGCTAATTAATTGTCCAATTACTAGATAAGAGTGTGGGTGTCCTCTGAGGCAATTTGATCCTGGTTGAAGGGGACAGCTGAGGGGAGTGGAAGGAGCACTGAGTTCGGAGTCCTTTAGGATTCAGGCCCTAATCACAGCACTTGTGAGTGTGTCCTTGGGTGAATAACTATGAGCCATAGACTTATCCATTAAATGATCCTAATAGTATGGTCCTGAGGATGAAGCAAAATGATAAAGTAAACATTTCGTGAAATTTAACCTCCCTGGAAAGATTTAGAACATTAATTATTTTAATGTCGTTTAATAGTTTAGCTATAATCCTTTAAAGCAATTTGGAGAGAAGAAGGTGGTTAAAATAACTCATAATATCCTAACCCTCGTAAAAAGTTGTCAAGTTCAGATCATCTGAGAAAATTTGTATGACATCTTAATTAATAAAATGCCTTCTTATCTACCAAGCAAGTGCATAAATCTATCTCTTCTTCTTTTGCCCTAAGTAGACTCCCAGAGTACACAAAATAGCCTATTTTTGTGACTACAATTACTACCCATTGGTTTTTTTTACATGCTTTACAGCTGTGCATTTGCAATGTATTTAGGGAAATAATTGGAATCATCCTGACCTAAAAGCTGGGTGATAGTTTGGGGATACTTCCCAACCTTATCACTCATAATGCTAATTCAAAGGAGGAAGACGATACACGGCATCTGGGATGTAACTAGCGTGATAATACCCAAACAGCACTAACCGGTGTGTGATGAAGAGCCTCCTAGCATGTCATGGCTAAGGCTGCTGAAGAATTCTGCTCTGTGAAGAAACCTAGTCTTGACACTGACCTTCCTGCAAAAGACAGAAGGCTTCATCAGAAGGGTATTCCTCCTTTTGCTAAGTTCAAATCCAGAGCTATCTGTAACCATTCCTATTTTCTACAGTTGGAATTGGTTGTGTAATTTGTTGATAAGTCTTCCAGTAGATATGGAGAGTATATGTAATACTCCTAGAAAACTGACAAATGGCACATGAAATTAAGGGTCTTAGAAAGATTGAAAGCTGTAGTTTTCAAACTCTCTTAGGCTGTAGATTGCTCCATCTAAGCAAATATATACGAGCTACCTACTTCACTCATTTCTTCTTGTTAATGCAAAGACTATGTCTTTTCCAATTGCAGAACATTATAAAGAAGGGTAACACATGATTGCCACGTTATACTGCTTTGTCTTTGTGTTTTCAAACAGTCATAGCTCTTAAAACTCTCCATTCTGCTAGAAGGATCCCTGATGTACCTCCTTGGAATACAGCATAGTTTAAAAACTATTGTCCTGGTAGTTTGAGGATGGGGAAGACTTTGCTGAATAGTTCTCACTCAGTCAACATCAAACAGAGCAGCTATGTTTAATATTTTATTTTGAGAGTTTCTAGGTTAGATAGCATTTGAAGAGAGTTATATGAGTAGAAAATTTGAAAGTAACTGTCTAGGATCTGAATTCCTTTCCTAAAGAAAAAGGAAGCAGTATAGGGTAAGAATGGTGAGAGGTGTGGTTGGCAAGGTAGGCCATGGCCAGATCATGTAGGACCTTGTTGGACATTGTGTTAGTCAGTTGTTGCTGCATAACAAATTATCCCAAAGCTTAGTAGCTTAAAATAGCAGTAAACATTTATCATCATGGTTTTCCTAGATCAGGAGTTCAGTAGTGGCTTAGCCATGACATTATGGCTCATTCTTTCATGAGGTTGTAGTGAAGATGTTGACCAGGGCTAAAACCATCTGAAGGCTTTCTTGGGCCTAAGATTCACTCCTAAGGTGCTTTTGCACATGGTAGACAAGTTGGTGCTAATCGTTGGTGGGAGGTCTCAGTTCCTTCTCCTGTGAGTCTCTCCACAGGCCGCTTGAATATCATCATGATGTGGCAGCTCATTTCCTCCAGAACAGGTGATCCATGAGAGAGCGAGACAATAAGGCAGTGACTTTAAACCCTAGCCTCTATCACACGCCATCAATTCCACCATAATCAATACAGTGGAAGTGAATTACTAAGTTGGCCCGCGTTCAAGGGGAAGGGGAATTAGGCTCCATTGTTTGAAGGGAGGCGTGTCAAAGCATTTGCAGTCATGTTTTAAAACCACGACAGGCATGAAAAGGAACTTAGATCCTATTCTACTTTGTTCATTCACCCATTTAACAAATATTTATTGAACACCTACTGTATGCTAAACGTTGTTATGGGCACTGAATAAGCCCTCTCAGAGAGTGTGAGACTTGTGTCAAGGCCTGAAAAATGAGAAGGAAAGGGTAGGAGTCCCCAGCATCTCTGCATCTGCTGTGCCTGCTTACTTCGTCTTCTCACCTCAACCTTTGTAACTGGCCTGTCCACTTGGCGGTCCACTCAGTCTCTGGGCTAAAATTTCCTCAAATGTAAAATGATGAGTTCCCTTTTAGCTATAACATTTTCATCTAGGAAAATAGGGCAATTTCTTTTAATCATTGAAATATACTTAATACACTTAGCAGCATAGGACTGAAAGTAATGACAAATAAAATAACAATGAGCAGTTTACAGAGAAATTAGTTTATACACCCTTAAAGTTTTCATAATCAGTTTCCACTCTTTTAGCTTAGGCTTGATCTATGAAATTACCTCAGGTTTATCTTTAGTTGGGTGGTAATGTGTTATGCATGAATTGACATTTTCTATGTTACCAGTCTGGCTAAGAGATCTTTGAATTTTTTCTGTTTTTAATTTTTAGACCTGCAAGAATTCTTTTCAAGTTGCATTCTTGCTTTGCTTTACTCATGTTCAGTGATTTTCCTTACTGTTCTTTTACTATTCACTAGACTCATTATTAGGCTTAGAGAACAGAATTCCCCAAGTGAAATATATGCCTGCAGCAAACACAGTCAGACTTCCCGTACAAACACCACATCTCTTGAGGGACGGGGCAAGTGAAACCGAAGAGAAAAGAGCAGCAAAGAACATTTCATTTTCTCTGGATCTACTGTCTTCATTTCCTTAAGGCATCCTCATTTCCCCTCAGATCTGTGTGCTTGGGCCAGAGTCCCTTCTTCATGGTGTGAAGTGATCACTCTTTAGTGCTCTGGCAGCATCTTATTTATCTTCTCTTTCAGTGATTATAGTATGTATTGAGCTGTAGATGACTCTCTATACGTGTATTCTGTGAATTCCTTTATATTTCCTGCTCTTGAGGGCTGGAACAATGAAAATCTACATGTATTACTCTCAAAATACCTAGTCTGGTGCCTAGGTGAAAAATTTTAGAACACATTTAGTGCCTTAAAAAAGACCTTCTGAATTGAATGGTAACATTGACTCTTGTGTTAAGATAAAAGTAATTTTATATGATCTATCATTTCAAGTCATCCAACTGATGAATATTCACTTGTATGAAGAAAGAATAAGGTTATACATACCCGCAAAATTAAGGCTGAAAAGTTAATATTCTTTAAAACTTGGTAATAATGATTATTCTTGGAGTTTTGGTCCTTATCCAATACATTGATGCTAAACCATTCATTACTTTGCATACTGACATTGTCTCTTTATAATTTTTTTGAAATGACATATAAATATCAATAGATTTACTTATTTTAAAAATGTTCTCAAAAACTTCAATAAATCTATATTTGATGGGTAGACATAAAAATATTAGCTCCTGTTCATTCAGCTTTCCCAGATAATCCAATTACCAAAAAGAATTCTCACCAAGGGCTAAAACCTGATGATTGAGTCACAGTTATATCACTAATGAAAATAGGAAAAACATTTTTTGTAATATTTCAGTGTTTGAATTCTCTAAAATGCAGCATAACTACTGGATTTGAAGGAAAGTGTTATAATTTATTAATAAGTCTGAGAAATATTATCAATAAATCGTAGACTGTTACCACTACTAATCTTGGAGGGCTTGAAGTAGAATATAAATACATGAATACCAAATTACTTTTTTAAATATCAAAATTATATTCATATTTTGAATCCTCCCTTCTCATTTGGATTATTACAAAACCTTCTTTCTACTCTTCCAGAGTGTACTCTGGTCATTTTCCAATTCATCCTCCCCACCCCTGGTAAATTAATGTCCTTCAAATGGAAATGTGACCATGTCAAACCCCTGCTTAAAACCCTTCAGTGACTTGCAAGACGTCAGAATAAAATTCAGACTTCTCAGCACAGCAAGCGGAGATGGACGCCCATCTGTCTCAGCCTCCTCTCCCCACCAGTCATGCTGAATTCTTCACAATCTCTATATGTTAGTTTTCTCTTCTCTCTTTGAAAAACCTTTCCTGCTTCTAGCCTAACTTCAGTGTTTTTGTGACTGGTTCAAACCGAATCATTCCCAGTGTCTTCCAGCCTTCACTCCCAGTGACTTCCTTCGGCTATAATTTCCTCATCCAGTTTAGTTCTGTGTCCTGCTATGTTCTCTTTATATCCAACACATAACTTCTTTTTTATTTCTTTTTATTTTTTTTATATAAGTTTTTTGGTTTTTGTTTTTGGTTTTTTTTTAAGATTGGCATCTGAGCTAACAACTGTTACCATCTTTTTTTTTTTTTCCTGCTTTATCTCCCCAAACCCCCCAGTACACAGTTGTATATCTTAGTTGCAGGTCCTTCTAGTTGTGGGATGTGGGACGCCGCCTCAGCGTGGCCTGACGAGCAGTGCCATGTCCGCGCCCAGGATCTGAACCCTGGGCTGCCGCAGCGGAGTGCGCGAACTTAACCACTCGGCCACGGAGCCGGTCCCATAACTTCTTTTTTAAAAATAGGAAACTAACTATAAATGTGTTCACTGACCGTAGTACCATAGTTTGCTGACTTGCCCGTCTCAGCCTTGGATCGTGAGCTCCTCATAAACAGAGACTTTGCCTTTCATCTCTGAATCCCTAGAAGTGAACACGTGATGCCTCGCGGTGAAGGCTCACCAAACACAGTTTTGTTGAGTAAGTATAAATAAAGGGCAAATAATAATTTACTATGGAAAGAATAATGTTCAAAATATTTAATAACCAGTTAGTAGGGGCACCTATTGGTCATGTTGGAACTACTGTTACAGCTGACAATGCTGTACTCATTGACACTCTCCAAGTGTCAGCTGGGATGTGGATCTCTTTGACTTTTTGATACCAACAAGGAGAAAATACATATCCTTCCGTATCCACAAGCAGGCAGGCTATTTTAGAAAAACGTAGAAACATAATATCCTGGAAAGTACCTGGATGCATGGACACCGAGGCCAATAATCCTGTGGTGTTAACCTATCTCTGTGTGAAGATAAAAGCTTCCTCGTAAACCTGACAGTGGTGTCACAGTGCTCCTTGCCCTGTCCCAAGCACGTGTTTCCCATTCTCTGCTGGACTATTTCTTGTTAAATAGCATCAGTGAGGTAAGAAAGGATAATTTCCCACATCTTTAGGACCTGTAGTAAATCTTTTCTGCCTTCTTACTACACATATTTGGTAACAGTAAATATCTCCCTCCTTCTCCTAGCCAAGATGTTATCTTGGCTCCTGTTTCTTTCATCTTGTAGATTCACTCTTGCAAATATTGCAAAAGCTGATTCACCCCTACTTCCGTTCTTATTTCCCACCACCCCAAACCAAGGCATCTGTGGTCAGCAGAGTGAACTTTCTGAAGTGCAAACGTGGTCATGGTACTCCCTGCCCAAAACCACTCAGTTGTTCTGAATCACCTATTACAAAGTTCTCCAGGTCATTTCAAAAACCAAGCTTTTTAAAAAATGCATGTGCTTTGGCTTGAGGAGACTGCAGTTCAGTCTGGTGTCAGGGTGGTATGTAGGCAGTCTTGCAAGTTTCCACAGGAGTGTCTATCACACAGCCAGGCTGAGGACCACACTTGATCCCCAGCTCCTTGAGAGGGAAGAAGCCTATTCGTGGCTGGTTCCTGTCTGTCATTTCCAGTTCACTTATTAGCTGGGAGACTTTGGCCAAGTTACCCAAGTGTTTGAGCCTCAGCTGCCTCAGTTCAAATGGGGATAATGATACCAATATTACAGCACTGTTCTAAGTATTCGGCCATCCAATTTATCATCCCAACTGAGACACTACTAATAATTACTCCACGATACTGTACACAAATTTTGACTATCCCAGGCAAACAGGGGCATGTGGTCCCAGTAATTTGAGGTGATATATTCAAAGCATCTCTCCCAGGGAGTAGCATGGAGCATTTCTATTTTTATCATCCTTCATATGTGCCTCTCCTACTCTGCTAGAAGCCCTTGCATGCTCAGGTTGTGGCACAAGGCACAAACTGTGTTCATGATGCGCTCTAACCAAGATCCTGAATGTTTCTCTGTCACTGCCCTTTCCCCACGATATACTACACATCATCAGCCTTGACATTTTTCCTTTTTCTTTCTCTACCACTATAGCCCAGCATTAAACTTGCAGGGCCCAGGACAAGAGTGTAAAAGAAGCCTACTTACAATATATTTTTTTAAAATTAAAAGCTATATATCAAGCTAACTATTAAATAAGTATCTCCTATCCTCCTACCCTGACAAATATATTATGATAACAACATGGCAAGTCCATACTTAGACTTCTCAGAAACCTTGCAGTTCCATGCAGGATGGTGGCTGAGGGGAGGGCTGATTCTGGACCCTGGCCTACAGCTGGCCCCTCTTCTCTGCACATCCTTGGCTCCATCCACACCACCAAAGCATCATATGTAAATATGTAGACACCCCAACCTACACATTCAAGCTCTGCTCATCTCCTACTTCCACCCTCCCTAGCAAACAACTCTAGTGGTGTGTATTACATTCCTGTTGCTGCTATAACAAATTACTACAAATTCAGTGGCTTAAAGTAGCACACATTTATTCTATTATAATTTTGGAAGTCTGAAATTAGTCTTGCAGGGGCTAAACCAAGGTGTTGGCGCTGCTGGCTCCTTCTGGAGGCTCCAAGTGAGAATCTCTTTCCTTTGAGTCATGCCCCCTCCTTCCATCTTCAAAGCCAGCAGTGTAGTATCTTCTCTCCTCTCTGACCTACTGCCTCCCTCGTATAAAATCCCTTGTGATTACATGAAGCCCAGCTGGATAATCCAGGGTAATCTCCCCATCTCAAGATCTTTAACTTATCACCCATGCAAAGTTCCTTTTGCCATATAAGGTAAGATTTATAGGTTCCAGGCACTAGGATGTGGACGTATTTGGGGGCCATTAGTCAACCTACTATGGGGTGTACATAGCAACAGACTCTTGGCAGGATGAACCCAAGGAAGAAGTCTGAGCAAGCACTGGAACCACACTTGGGGCTGCCTAAGCAGGGGTTCTGGTGGCCGCCTGCCTGGGGTGTGGTCTGGAAGCAGGGGAGCTGCAGGATCGGAGTGGGCATGTCCCTCTGGATGGATCCTGCCCTGTTCAGCTGGAGGAGGTCCCTATAAAGCCCAGGAACCAGGGCTGGAGCCCAAGGATGGCGCATCTCCTTTCCCTTATTGATCTGGCAACCGCGGTCTATTTCCCTTTCTCGTGATCTGATTAAGATTCTATCAGAGGAAAACATGTAAGCAAATTGTTTTATTCTATTAAAAGTTCTTTTTCTCTTTTTGCACCTCTGCCTTTTACTTGTCATGAAAGAGCCTTACTGCAAACCCACTCATTGTTTTTAACCATCCTCACTGGCTTTCCCTTCCCTTGAAACTTTAATTCCATCCTTCCGCCACCTCTTCAGTCTTCTTAAAATATACAAGATCTCACCTGTTTGTGTGTTTTAAAAAACATGCTACCCAGCTAGCAAGTTATCCAGATCCTACAAAACGCTCAGTTCATTCTCTTATATTTCTTTGTTAGAAATTTTCCTCTGCCATTTGAAGCCTGCAGGTTTGCTTTTATAATCAAATTTTACATTTGTCTTGTTCTACTTGTATACTCTGTATTTATATTTTGCTGGATCTTGGCCATTTTGAATAATATTTCTACACTTACACAATGTATATAGAAGAATTTTTGAAAAGAGTTGTTTTTCTCCCCTTTAAAGTTTTTGAAAATCCCTGAAGTATCATCTATGTTTTTACTTATTCTCATTGCTGCATTGAATTTTTAAGGGACTCAACTATGTTTTGAGAGAATTGTTAGATTTGAGAGTTTATTAATAATTTCACTTTTTGTCCCCAAAGTTTTGTGGGTTTTTTCCTTAGTGAGATATTACATATTGCAAAGGATCCAATGAAAAGAAAATTTGACAATTTAAACTTTGTTTTAAACTCGTTATAATATTTTAGTGGTTTTCTTCAATCTGTGACTACATATTAATGTTTTAATTTTATCATAGTGTGTGCCCCATGAGGGCAGATGTCTACCTTGTTTATCACTGTATGTGTGATGGCCCAGCTACCAGTGTCTGGATTTCAGTAAATAATTGAATAAATGAATATGAGAATTAATGAATGATAGAATTTCAGAACGGTTTAAAAAAAGTAATACAAAGATATAGAGTATAAACAATGTTACTTCAATGAGAACATTGAAATATAGATTTCTTTAAATTTTCAATCAGATTTGCAATCTCTCCTAGCCTATTCTGGAATGAGTAATAATTTATTCTTCTAAAGGTGCTAACCACACTGTGTACATTCAAGATAATGGTGGTCTGTTGAGATAGTTTATGGATTGATAAATACTGAAGATATTTTATAAATATTATTTTATATATATGCTATATATAGTGATAATTCTATATATTATGTAGATATTAAGAATTATGTAGATGTTAAGATACTGAAGATCTTTAGTTTTAACACAATGTTCGATGATGAGAACTGTGAATCTCTGGTGCTGAAATGAAGACAGGAAATGAGGGAACGTCTTTCCTCTCCCTTTCTCCTCATTCTTTTAGGAATTGTGTGTAGGAACTGGTTCACTTCGATTTTGTCTAGTTTTAATTGGTAAATATATGTATTACTTTTTCCTTGCCTTCTATTCTGCCCTGGTTTAAACTTTACAGATGATTGAAGGTGTCTTTTTTATTATTTGTCTTCAGAATGGCTTTACTCCTTTATACATGGCCGCCCAAGAGAACCACATAGATGTTGTAAAGTATCTGCTGGAGAATGGAGCTAATCAGAGCACTGCTACTGAGGTAAGACTGTCGAAGGTTCAAGTTCTTTGATTTTAACGTCTGTATTCTTTATATCCAGCTGCTAAGGGTCTCCATTACCCTGTCTAAAATATGCGAAGAATGTTCCCATCACTGTCACAGTTGACAACAGTGGCCATGAATGAATGGCCCCGTGCACACAGTTCAAGGAGTTTATGCCTTGATTTGTGATTCATGTCCATTTATTCTTACATGAAATCATGCTTCCATCATTTTGCCATTCTCTAGATTTGAGGAGCTTTGTACTTTTCCAAAATTAGATTACTATAAGTTTTACCCTTCTCTATTCATCAATGTTTTACCTTTGTTAGGATCCAATACAATTCCTTAAGGGAACAGTTTTTAATGATCAGAAATAATTCACAGATATTTGTGTTAGCACAATTTTATGAGGAATATGTCACTAAAAAGAGCTGTTCCTATTGTCTGAAGCGCAAATTATGGCATGTAGCTGTGTGACTATGATTATGGTGACAGCTGAATAGAATGTTCAAAGTCAGTCCAGTATCCAAACGTTCAGGATACCCGGACATGAGAAGAGGTTGGCATGGGCCAACTGAGAACATCACTTGCCTTTTCCTATGCGTGTCCTCCAATAAGCAGAACTTACTGTGTACTTTCCTTCTTATTTTTGCCTAGGCAGATTAACAAGCAAGTTCAATGTTGTTTAGAACAGTGATTTCTAAGGGATGCTCCAGAAGCCTTTGAGCTCGGAGAAAATGCCTCAGGGAGTAGGAGGTTGGGAGTGGGTGACGTGAGAGAGAAGGGGAAGAGAGTTCCACTGGGACATGCCTCTCCTCACCCCTTTCAACCAGAGTATGCAGGCTTTGTTTTTCCTATTTCATATTCTGCTCCTCCAATGATCAAACTTTAAAACTCCTGGGCTGGAGTGAAAGATGACTGGTAGATTCTTGTCACTCAGAAACTATCTTGATAATTTTTAATGTTTAATATGACTTTCTTTCTGGAAATTAAGTCTTTAGGTGAAATAAACATGAACTCCCTTCTACCCTGCATTGTGGGGGGAGAGGTCATTATAATCTATTAAATCCATTTCCAGTTCCTTTGGGAGAAAAAATTTTATGGAGTCAATCACAGTAACTTTCTGACAGCTTATTCGCATTAGTTAAAAAGAAAAAATCCGGGTCCGGCCCTGTGGCCGAGTGGTAAGTTCGCTCACTCCGCTTCAGCGGCCCAGGGTTTCACCGGTTCGGATCCTGGGTGTGGACATGGCACTGCTCATCAGGCCATGCTGAGGTGGCATCCCACATGCCACAACCGGAAGGACCCACAACAAAAATATACAACTATGTACTGTGGGGGCTTTAGGGAGAAAAAGAAGGAAAAATACAAAAAAGAAGATTGGCAACAGTTGTTACCTCAGCTGCCAATCTTTAAAAGAAAAAGAAATTCTAAGAAACCACTATTAATGGGACCATGTTTCCTGCTTATGACTGGAAAACGCAACTGCCCAGTATGAAATAATCTCAAGTTCTCTATTCAGCACACACAGATTTTACACTCTTACCAGAAGGCTACAGCGTGATTGTTATGATTTGGGACCATTCTTTTCTGAGACACTAATTCTATCAATGAGTACCCTGTGAAAACCTTCAGGCAAAGCTTGAGCGACAATATGAGACTGTATCTCGGCATCAGGACCTCTGAGAAATGTACCAAAACAAGGAAATCTATGTTTGTTTTATTTTATTTCCTTAAAGGTGGAATCACTTACCTAAAGAAATCTTTATACTACAGAGTTCTTCTGCTTGCCAAATAGACTTAATATTTCTAGTGTGTGATTTAGGGAAACTCAGCTCGCTGGCATTCTCAGCTGTCTCAGGGCTCCTTCGGGCTGGCCTTTTGTAGCATTTCAGTCTCGTTCCAAAAATACACCTTTATGCACATAACATTGGCAGAGGCCATGTTTCCCTGTGATTCTCAGAAAATTTAAAACTCTCACAGAAATGTGGCTTTTGCAAGTGAATCATATAAGGTTTTGAATCCCAGCTTTGACATATGTATGTATACCTGTTATTTGTTTTCATCTTTTAATCATTTAAATAACTAAAATGAATTTTTCCTGACTGGTCATATATGAACTTGGTTAACCCTCCACTGCTGGCCCTAATGATTATCAATAAACACGCATGTGGACAAAGCTTTGCACATTCCCTTTTAGTCTATCATTCTGTAAAAGATAACACCTTCATAGGGCTGTATAGTTGATTACTATTTGAGATTTTAGGTTGTATCACTAAGTACCTTCTACAGTTTGGTGCACATGTGTGAATCTGCCTAAAGATAACACTCTGAACTCATTAGTAGCCCCAATTTGCAACAATTAATTCCCGAGGCCAGCCCTGTGGTGCAGCAGTTAAGTTCGCACATTCTACTCCGCTGGCCCGGGATTCACTGGTTCGGATCCCGGGTGCGGACCTACGAACCCCTTGTCAAGCCATGCTGTGGGAGGCATCCCACATATAAAGTAGAGGAAGATGGGCACGGATATTAGCTCAGGGCCAGTCTTCCTCAGCAAAAAGAAGAGGATTGGTAGCAGATGTTAGCTCAGGGCTAAGCTTCCTCAAAAAAAAAAAAAAAAGAAAGAAAGATTAATTCCTGATCAAGATATTGTGACCACTTTAAAAACCAAATAATTATGAAATCATTCCATATGGCATTGACTCTCGTGTTTGAAAAAGAATATTTAAAGTTTTGAAATTTCCCATAATTATAGCAATTAGCATTGGTAAATAAGTGATGAAAAATGAAGCTACTGAATTTTAATATGTTTCCTTTTTCATAGAGTTAGTTGAAGTACTTGAAAAAAATCATTCTCGATATTTACCTTCCTCTGTGGAGTATAGATTAGAATGAAATCCACGTGGTGGAGATCAAAGTTAAATTCTCGGAAGGGAATTCACTGTCCTTCCACAACCATTTGTATAATTCTCTACTTTCTTCCTTCTTCTTCAATGTTACCAAAGTTGAAGGTTAAACCCTTTTTAATTAGGTTCTGTACTGTCAGCAAATGCCTTGTCCTACACTCCTCTATTATAAACCATCCCACTGTTGCAGGGCAGTCACATGAACGATGTAGGTGAGAGCCTGTTCTTGCCTCACCCATGGAGTGCTTAACTGGTGCCAATCAAAGTTCCCAATTAAGGCCACTATTTGTCCTCTTATGACACCACACACTTTACTCTTCCATTCTATCAAGTAGGGTGTTTATTTAAAATTTAATTCTTATTTTAAAAATTCAGTTCTTTTTGTGGTAGTGCATAGATGACACGATTCGTTTGAGGAAAATGATTTTCCCTCAAAAGTCTACAGTTACCTTTTTAAAAATTATTGTTGAAAACAAATGGAGTGGTTGGATTGAGGTAAACTGCCGTTGTCTCTAGAATGCAGTCATGAAAGCGCCATTCTATTGCCCTCATCTCTTGTCTCTATGAATGGAAACTTCTAACTCTGCAACTTATTCTCAAGCTTTTGTGCAGTAAGGGAGGTCTTATATATTTCTCCTACTTACTTGTCACCTTTCTGTTAACTGAATACTTGTTTCTGGAGAGAAATCACGGCTCCCAAGTTTTCTAGCATGGTCATCTATCTAGCCCTAAGACTCCTAACTCTGATGATCTGTGCTACTGATTTTTTTTTATTGTTTTCTAAGTTTAGAATTTAGTTTAGAATTAAGCTGATTTTTTTCACATTACCAGCACTTGTAATTTTAGATCTAAATGATCTAAATAATATAAAATTCAACTAAGTACAAAATTAATGAATTAGCCTTATTTGCTGAGGAGTTTGGGATCATATGATGTCCCAGACTTCCCAAATTAATTGGTAACAGACCATTCCATTAACAGTTGTTATTGCTTTTCCCTAATCAGTACAAAGAGAATTAGCAACAGAGATATTTAGCAACTTGCATAGTTAATTATATAATTTACTTCCCTCTCTTGGCTACCATATCTTTGGTTCCCAATCAGACTTGGACATCATTATTTCTACCCTTCTCATTTTCTCCTTTCCATAAGCAGGCATTACTTAGGGTTGGTTCTGACTTTTATTTTTCCATTCTAAACATACATTTGAGCACATCCAGTATGCAATATGCTCCGTTAGGGAATGCCAATGTTTTTCAAAATATATAGAATAGAAATTAAGAAAACAATCTGATGAAGTCAATCCATAGTATTGCAAATAACTGATGTCAATCTGCTTTAGTCTTCAAAGTAATATTTAATCCTTTTGCTTTGCTTGCCAGTTTTCATCGTTACTTCAAAAATTAGACACATCATTGCTTAGCATCGAATCCCACACTTGCAAAAGTTAATGAAAGATTTTTTTCTTCTGTTTTACTAGGACGGCTTTACGCCTCTAGCTGTGGCACTCCAGCAAGGACACAACCAGGCAGTGGCCATCCTTTTGGAGAATGACACCAAAGGGAAAGTGAGGCTGCCAGCTCTGCATATTGCAGCTAGGAAAGATGACACCAAGTCTGCCGCACTCCTGCTTCAGAACGATCACAATGCTGACGTGCAATCCAAGGTAAAAGCTGAACACATTGTGGAGAGGCGCTCTTCGCTGCCAGACTCCTCCTGGGAGATGACAAAGTAGGCCATGGTGATAATGCAAAATTACTTCTGGTCTTCAAAAGAGATAAAGTACTTTCAGAGGTATTTTGGAAAAAGGGGATTATCTATTGGGTACAGTAATCAAAAAAATTAAAGATAATTTTCTTTAAAAGATAAGGTTCAGCTTTTTAGAAATCTGTTTGTTTATTCTATTTATAGTCAGAAATAATAGAAACAGAATTAGAAAGATAAAATTGTATTGTGTTGTATTAGGAATGTCTTTTCTTGGTAGAATGCATTTTGGCATGTTGGAACAGTGTATCCACTTGCCGTGAGAAGATTGTTTCCTTCATTTTGCACTGTGTAATATCTTCCCTCTTTTTCCCACACAACACTGCTTCAGATGATGGTGAATAGGACAACCGAGGTACAGTATTGTGGTTATAACCAAAATATACCTTGTTTTTATTTATTTTAGTTTTTTTCCCAATTAGAATAAATGCTCACTAATTCGTACTAATGATTGGAACTTCCATTATTAGGAAATTAATTTGGAAACTTTTCCCATAATTGAGGCAAATGGATAATTCAAAAAAATTAAGGTAACATATATTTGAAGCATTATTTAATCATTGAAACTATTTAAATAGCTTATTAGGGTAGAGCAGGAAATGAAACTTCATTAATATATATTTTACTGAGTGAGCTGTACTATTAGCTTTTTGCCAGTAAGAGATGTGACTTACTTCTCTTCATGAGAATTCTCAGGCTAGAGTTTAGCAAAGTGAAATTTAAGGAGATTTCTCGGTCCCTGTTTTAATCCTTTTGTCTCATGGTTGCCCTTTTTTTTTAAACCACATTGTATGTGATCAATAATGATATTGAGCATATCAGGAGCAAAGCATTTGCTTTTATCTTGCTAAGTCTTACAATACTTGCTGTGGAATCGTCTATTTTCCACATCCCAAGATAAGTCACGTCGATCAACAAGAAAACTCAGTGCAAAAGCCTCTCAGGATAGTGTGTGTGTGCATGTGTCTGTGTGTCTGTGTGTGTGTGTTTGGTGGTCTCTCGACCTTTGCTCCTGAGACGCATGAACACAAACATTGTTGAAAGTATATTATAAAAATTAACCAATATTCAAAGGCAAGTGTCTAATAATGTAGGTTGATTTTCACTTTGTTGAGGGGAGTTTGAGACGAACATCTCATCTGATCACTGTGGGGGTTTGGAACATACACACTTCGAATTTACTGAGAGTAGTATATTTCTAAACTAATATCTTGTTTATTGACAAATTTACCCATTGAGATGTGAATATATGTGAATTATTCATATCACTTCTTCCGTTCCATATTTGTGCATGGAGCTTAGGTCAGAGATTTAAAAAAAGGCCAACTGCTCGGTGAAATTGCTCAAGACTGCAACTGTACAAATTGGTATCTTGATTACTGACTTTAATACCTTTAATTTTTTAAGTGAATTTTGGTAATTGTGTAAGATACATATCTGAAAGCAGTATTGGCTTTCCACATTGTGTTGAAAGCAGTGGGTAGGGTAGATTGGGACTGAATTAGAAATATTTCTTTGAGGACAATAGAGTAACAAAGAGGGGAAGCCGCTGCCCTGATCATCCTGTAGGAAGGTGAACTGAGCCTTCTGTCTCCGTGTTAATCAGGGGAGAGCTCCTCTCAGGGGCTTATTCCAGCCTCGTGTTGATCCAAGAGTCACAGCCCGAGGCAGCATTGTGGATGGTCAATGAGGCTGTGTCAGACAATAAATTAGTTTATTTTTGAAATTGAGAAAAGTAATATTATTATGGTTGGATAATTTGAACACGATTCACCAGCAATCCCTATGTTTTTCTGAAATTAAATTGTGACTTGAATTACAGACGCACATTCAGGACATGTCTGGGTGACAGGAAATATCAAGATAAAAATGAAAAACATCCAGTCAATTATTTCCTAAAATATAAAATTTTGACATTTTGTAAGATAATAGCCAGGTTGTAGACGTATTTTTTCCCTCCACATTGACATGAATATTTGGTATCCTGTAGACACAAAATGAAAACATCTTGACCACCAACGTGGGATTTGGATCAAAAGTTACTATTCTTATTTTATGTCTTGGTTCTCTGCAGCCAGAAATTACTTACAGCTAATTTGGCTGATAGCACAGAGGAATTTCTGTCACCTAACATATCTGAATGCATATTTGGGCCCATTTTCAAAACAAAATCACGAGAGCCTATATATCAAGTGATAGAAAAGCAATGGTTGTAATGTAGATGATATTTCTTGAAAACAATGTTATGCACATCCTAGTCCATTTCCAGATTAAAGAGAACAATACAAATAACTTCGGAACTACAGGATCTGACATCCAATTTTATAGGAACAGTCTTTATTGTTCCTATAATTTTTTATTAAGTAATGAAAATTATGGAGAGCAAAGATAATATGTCTTTGCATACTTGAATGATAAGAGTTAATATGCTTCTATTATGAAATGGCAAAAATTTATAACTAAATTTTAATCAGAAAAAGAAATGAAAGGAAGTATACTTTTCTTTCATTTAAGACTTTGAGACTCAGTTTTTAAACATTCTTAGAGTAAGCAGTTCTCTAATGCCCAGATAATTGATTTAACCTGCTTATTTTATTTTATATCAATCGTATTTTATTGACGAAATTTGGTTTAATTAATATTCAAAACTGGGTTCAGCTGAATTTTTTCTTTATTTTGTATTCATATTGATGCCAAGTGTATTGTTTAATTTATGTTTTTTCACTGTAACACAGTCTGACTAAACACAGTTGTTAAAGAGCATAGAAATATCAGGACAGTGTTAAATGATGTGGAATGAATGTACATCCTCTGTAAGAATTTCTCACAATATTTTTCATAGTTCAAAAGATACGATGCCAACCAATGCTGTTTTTCATTTAAAAAAACCTCAAAAATCAAAAAAAAACAGAAGATTTGGTTTTTTCTCTTGAGAAAACATTTCTTATTCATAATTATATTAGTCCCATGGCTGAAACTTTCTTGTTCAATCATGTTCTGTTTTTCTGAAAAGCCAAACCAACTCAAGAAACAGGGTTTTGTATAAACAACAAATCTCATAAATAGATAAATTGTTAATGTAATTAGAAACAATGTTGCCAAGAAATGTAGGATATTTATTGACCTGTTTATATATTTACTTATTTACCACCTTATAGCACTAGGCTATAAGCATTTATCTGAATTGTATTGCTCACATATTAGGTAGACAGTTACCATGTGATTTTCTTCACTAATCCAGTGACTGCAACATATGGAGGTAAAATGCTTTACTGACTCAATTTCTTTGCTTTCCATAGAGTGGTTTTACTCCTTTGCACATTGCCGCCCATTATGGAAATGTCAACGTGGCAACTCTTCTTCTAAACCGGGGAGCTGCTGTGGACTTCACAGCCAGGGTATGGATTCAAATACTTTCTCATTTTAGAAAGCAATAAATGGGCATTTTACTAAAGTAAAAATGAACACCAATAAATGTTTTATTTCTTTTTCCTTAACTGGATCTGTGCTGGAGTTATTAGATTTTCCATTTTTTCCTTCAAGTCACAGGAAGTCATCATGACCCAATAAGTGAAAAATAAGAAGGTGTAAATTCAGAAGCACACAAATCATTTGCAATGGTTAAGGAGAATATTAATTCTGACCTCAGTAGGAGCAGTTATATCTAAAGATCACACCATGAGTCATGAATAAGCAGCTTCAAGTCAATAAATAACTTGGAAACTGTTAAAACATTAAGTATAAAATGTATAAGTACATTTATACAGTGTCTTAACAATAATTATAGGGCACACAATTCGACAGAGAATTTTTTTTAATGAATTAGGAATTTGCTTATATAACGAGTCTTACCAAAATACATAAAAAGACATCATGTTGTGTTATATGTTAAATGGTATGCTTTTATTGGAAAGAATACACTTACATGATAATTATAATACTCAGTGTACTTAATATGAATCAGTAAATGCAGCATTTGAATATTTGCAAAATTATGACATAGAAAAAATGAGGTACATATCCTTGTCAAGATGATGATATATGATAGCCAATAAAATAAATAAATGTAATTTGTATATACGGTGTTTTGTTCTTAGAAGTCTTCTGCACTGAAACTATGTTGAGTTATTTTCAAGTTGTTTTTCCTACTGAATTATTTCTGAAGAACATGTTTTTCAGAAATATTTTTCCATTGGGTATTGATATGTATATGCATATTTTATTTTTAAGCATAGCCAACTTTAGGATCCCAGATTCTTTAAGTGCATGGGTGTTACAGAAAGAAAGATAGACTTTGGACTTGGGCTCAATCCTAGACAGAATCTGAAATTTTGCTTCTATTATGCAAAAGTGCTCCCTTTGTCTCTTGACTGTAATGTGTACATTCAATACCTATGTTGTAGTTATTGACTAACTTAGTTATACAGTTTCATTCCATTTTTCATTCCCTAACTATAGTGCTTTGTGGTTTGTGTGCTTTTTTGTTCCTGAAATTTTGAAGACGTTAAGACCTTAGGACCCTTGCATCAAATTACCACATAGGTCACAACCTCCGTTGTGCCCTCTAACACAAGGTCTTCACTGTCATGCCCTGTCCTACCCAACATGCTCTTGTTTGGTCTTTCCATGGTGTAGAATGGAATCACTCCTCTCCATGTGGCTTCCAAAAGGGGGAACACAAACATGGTGAAGCTCCTACTGGATCGTGGTGGTCAGATCGATGCCAAAACTAGGGTGAGTGTCTCTGCTCTTTCACTTTCCTACCATTATTATTTCTTGTATTCTTTTAGTAGGTACAATAAAATACCAGTCCTAAACATAGGCAATGAATTTTCAAGGAAATTGCTTTCTTAGATTTGATTGAAACTTCATACAGCATTTAGAGGTTTCACATTGTAAAGTGGAATTAATATTTTCTCATAAGTTCCTGGAGAAACAGAATGCTAGGTCTTAAATGAGATGATTTTTCAAGTCCTTGCTTATTGATTTTCTGCGAACAAAGATCAAAGATTGGACTTAACACACCTCTCATGTGGTTAGCTGTAAATATAAAGAACTCAAACTCATCAATATACATTAAGCTATGAGAGTGTGGCTTTTACGTAAAATATTTTAATACATGTTGAAAATCTTTTGCTTCTAACTTTTCAATTCCTAAATCATTTTTCATTCTTCTTTTTTTTTTTTTTGGTGAGGAAGATTGGCCCTGAGCTAATATCTTTGCCAATCTTCCTCTATTTTGTATGTGTGGTGCCGCAACAGCATGGCTTGATGAGTGGTGTGTAGGTCCGCTCCTGGGATCCAAATCCATGAACCATGGGCTGCCTAAGTGGAGCATGTGAACCTAACCATACACAACCAGGCCGGCCCTAAATAATTTTTCTTAAGTGGTTATGCTGTACTGACGTAAGCAGGAGCTTTGCTATAATGCTTATGGAGAAAAGGCATACAGTTATTATAGTGCACTTCTACTCATGTCAATCTTGTTAAGTAAAATATTGTTCTGGGTTTTTATGCACTCACAGCAGATAGATAATTAGATAAGCAGGAGAGAACAACTGTTAAAAGTGCAGACTCTGAAGGCAGATGACCTGATTTCAAATCCTGCTTCTACTACTTCCTAGCTGCTTGATATTGGCAGTTTACTTACTTTCTCTGAACTTAGGCTAATAACAGTACCTACCTCATAGGTTGTGGGAGAATTAACACTTAGGTATTATTATTTGTCTTTTTTTAAGTGGGGTGGGCAAATTACTTAGGTACTAATAATTTGTGATTATGTTACTGAAATTATATGCAATTACTTGCTAAAACATTAAACTAGTACTTCAGTGTTAATTCTCTGGAGTGGACATGGTTAATTATCCCCAGACCTGGGTATACTTCAGCAAAACTTTAAACATTGTTATAATATGAAAATTTTTAAATATATGGTATAAGAAGTCTATGAGGATGGTAGATAGGATATATCCCTTGTGATATTTTGTCCTCACTTATTTTAATTCTGAGACTGCATGTTCTCATAGTCCAAGGAATCAGAATCAGATCGAGTTCCCTTGCAAATCTTGAGGCTGGCAAACGTTTTTGTTCAAAGCCTTATCATCTTTGAGCTTCCAGAAACCACACCAGCCCCAGACTATATATTCTGGCTGTTAATGACCTCAGGAAATGTTGCTCTCTTAATCTCATTTCTCTAAGACGTTTGGTCCACAGCACCTGTGTCGTATTATCATGTGGGAGTTCTGGAGTAGTTTGCTCTGTGTGTCAAGATCTTTGTTGTGGTGTCCAATGTCTTTGCATCATAGTTTTATGTGGTTTCTACCCTTTGCTTTGTCAGCACGCCTTTTCCCTTGCTATGCTGTAGGTATGCAGAATTTGGAACAGTTATGCACAATGCTGCATGTTTTGCTTACTTGTTCTTTATATTTAAAGGAAAGAGTTTCGGTATCTTTTCCTTGAAGTACCTTACTAACATAATATCTCCCTTTACAGTTACCTTTCCATTTCTGTTGAGGCGCTCTAATAATTGAGAGCACCAATGGAAAGACAGAACTTTGTAAATGGAAAAAGTTCTTATCTTAGTGTCTTAAGGATTCACATTGATCTTACAAATGCTTTTCTGGAGTATTCATTCATTATTGAGGCAGTTGATTTTTTCTTACTAATCATCACCACATTTTCTAGTTCTTTAAAAGATGCTCTAATTTGCATGGCCTACATCCATTTGCTTATACAATTTAAAAGTCTAACTCCAAATAGGCATTGTATTTTCATAAGAAGAGTACTAAGAAGTGGAGAGAAATCGATGCTTATGCTAGCTCTGCCAGTAACTCCTTATCCTTCAGCAAGCTGACAATCAAACGTAAGGCTTGGTTTCTTCTGTACAGGGACTTTTTGGACCGTACTTTATCCAGTCTAGTAGGCAGCCCATCCAGTGCAGTAGTCCTTTAGATACAGCAAATAAATTGAATTTCATTCAAGAATTTATAAAGCAAAAATAGATTTTCTAATTGGATACGTGGTGTGGACATTCTGTTCATTCCTTCCTTAAACAGATAGTTACTGAGTTCCTCTTTGGTGCTATGAACTCTTGATATAGAACAGTTCACAAGGCAGACTAGGTCCCTGTCCTCAGAGACTCAAGTCAACAGTCCTCAAGGGATCAGACGGCAGTGTGTTGGTAAGAGTTTAATGATTGGCTTTAAAAAAAAAAAAAATGCCCTGATTTGTAGCCCTTGCCTTTGCCGATTTCCATGGTGTAAATACTCCATACTTCCCTCATGGCCAATCAGAGCTACCAGTGTGGTTTAACTGAATGCAGAATTGGGAAAAGATGTGCAAAAAATTGGCTGTCACTAGTTTGTGTGTGCTGGTTCCAAGACACCCCAGGATGAGGTGCAATATTGAATGGTGGCACTAAGCTTCTTCCCCCATAAGTTAAATATTTCCTCATCTCTAAGGAGCAGGACTTTAAAAGCACTTAGGTTCTTTCAATTGTGGCTATAACTAAAAGACATATCCTTCTTCCCAAAGGCAAAATCAAGCGGGAGGTAAATAGTGAAACCAAGGACTGTGGTCTGGAATGGTGGGGCGAGTTCGGGAGCTATAATATTTCATTACTAAAACAAAGGAATATGGTTTGCTTTTGTCTTTTGAAATATATTTTAAAATAGAAAAATGTTATTTTGTTTTTGATTATCCTTTTACGTAATACAATAGAGCTTCTATATAGGAAAGTAAAAGTAATATAAATATTATTCTTTCATTTTTTTTATCAGAGAGTTCTCAATTTCCCCTACTAATCAGATTAGTTTTAAACATTCAGAAGTTAGTATATTCTATCAAGAGTTTTTCCTCGAACCTCCCATTATTTTTCTCACGTATGAAGTTTTCTTTATCTGTAGAAAAGCAAGATATAGAGAGGCTTTAGGATAATTAAAAATAATCTTTCCCAGAGTTTCTCCCCACTTTCCCCAGCACTGTCGTTCAGGGGGACATCCTGCATCTCCCTGGCATTCTCACCATTGACTAGGATCTAGTGAGACGCTCTGAGACATTTTCACAGAGCCTTGGTTTTCTGGTATCTAAAAAACCTCATTTTAATGTTAAAACAGAAACTTTATAGCTGGTTAAAAATGACATTATTAATTCAGTTTTATTAAGGGCACTATTCTTTTTTATTTTTAAATTTATTTATTATTTCACTGTGGAGATACTCCAGATAAAGATTATGGTTAAAGTATTAAAATACATATTTCAATGCAAACAATAAAAGTGTATGAAAAACATGAAAGGATAATGAATGAAAAACAATCCATCAGAAAAAGAGATCACGCTTGCTACTTGTTATTAGAAGTAATAAAGTAAAAACAGTAGTGACTACCAATTGTCATAAGCATATGTTCTAAGCACCCTGCTAAGTTGTCGAGAAATATCATCTTATTTCAACTTCCTAATAACTTATGAAGTGTGTATGACTTTCTTGTTGAGAAAATATGGAGGTCTTCATTTGAGAAATGAGACTACCAAAGGGAGAAGTGAGTTTCAGAGGAGTTGTGTAACTTGACCTAGGACACACAGCTTAGTAATTAGCAGAGCCAATATTAATCTACAGACTTCAGGATGCACCGCTGGAAGAACAATCTAACCAGAGAGGGAGGAAAGAAATGGTAGGGAAAGAAATGGTTGTAAGAAGCTCATGCTGTGGGTTACCAGCTAGATAAATGGTGTCCCTCTAACGTTGATTGATTTTCCTTTTAAGAATTAGCAACATCATGGTATGATTTGAAGTGATTCTAGTGAGGAGAGAAAGAGAACTTAGGGAAAAGGATTCTGGAGGGAAAAAAAAAAGTAACCTTCAAACACCACCTTAAGAATTTAAGTAAAAAAAGAAAAAAGATAACAAACAGATCATTGCCCCTAAGAGCAAAGAAAAAGAAAATTTAAGTAAAAAAGTCTTTGATTACAAAACCTTGATAGAATTTTTTGGGGCAATAATGAGATATTGTTCTTTGTAGAAAATATCCAAAATCGCAGATTGAGCATGATGGACAACTTAAATTTGATATAATTCACACATTCTTTATAAGGGCAGATAAATTGCATCAGTGAAATGTAAGATTTAGAACCAATTTAGTCCTTATTGTCCCTTGATGTTTTTGTCCGTTTACTACATGTTCTCCCTATTTTCCTATTGCTATTCGGAGAATATGTTGGAGGTTTCAACATGATTACACAATGAATATTTCATTTAATTCATAGAAAACAATACCTTTTGTAAACATGATTTAAGGCATCATCTCCTCATCTGTCAAACAAGGCTATAAGTTAAACACACTAAGAAAAATCATCCCCATTTTATGTATCGTGAAGATGGGCCTCAGAGAGATTCGCCCCTGGTGGCTGATCTGAGAGCCACGCCCAGGGTTCTGTGATTCCTGGAACACTGCACGCAATGCCCACATGCGCTGTGCTGGATTTCTCAAACTCTAGATCTCAACCAAGCCCCCACCAAGACTCTGTTGGAGAAATGAGGCGATATCTAATTGTTACATACCTTATATAGCCACTAGTGCTCTGTAGTTCCACCACAAGGTACTGTTATGAAGATACAGAAGCATAATCATTTTAATCGCTTTGCCGGCTCAGTTTCTTTTTTAGGCTCCTCTCTGGCAAACTTTAAAATAACTTGGCATCTCAATTGCAGTAGTTAAATACTTTTTTCTGAAAAGGCAGTCTTTTCATGCTAATTCCAACATAAAAAACCCTGCAAGATCTGTTTTGGTTACTTGGTATCTTAATACTAGCTAAATAGATTTAACACAGCAAGGAATCATTACCAGTCAAGGTCCTAGCGGAAAACAGATGGCACACTCAAATTTGGTAATTTGCATAGAGATTATTAAAGGGCCTATTTATAACATTGTGGCTGGAGTGAAGGGAAGGCACAAGGGATGGTGCAGTATCCGTGGGGCCGGTGGCCACAGGGCGCCTTACCGATCCCAGACCCGAAAGGTGAGTAGAGTGGTTACCAGAACTTCAAAGGAGAGAATTGTATGGAGCAGGCTGCTTTGGCAGGAGCTAAAGAGACACAGCCAGAATTAGGAGAGCCTTCAGGGAGTCGCTCCCATATCTTGCTGCATTTCCCATTGACCAAACCCAACCAGAAGCCAGGGGGCAAGGTAGCCCACAAATATAATCTAGAGAGTTCTGTCTGTGGGACATGGATGTGGAGAGGCAAGGGAAGGTATCTAGCATAGAAATCCCAGAATGCTGCATCAAGAAGAGTGTTGTAATCCAGAGGAATTATATTTATTAGGAGGAAAGCACAACCCAGAAAGATGGTCCTGGAAACAGAGACATGAAGATAGACCATTTGAGTTCTGGATAAATCAGAAGCTTCTGAAGTCCTCTTAATGGCTCGGCACCCCGCATTTTCTCTGACTGCTGCCTAGCTCTCAATCTCTTTTCCTGTGACAATCTTTGCTTTTTTTTCCTTAAGACTGAAAACACTAGCTAACTTATGTACTCAGGATTTCATTTTCTCTCTCACTTCTTGCTCAGTGTTCTTACATTTTGCCTCATATTTCCCACCAACTCTGTTTTCTGGCCATGTCAACCTAAACGGAAATAAAATCCAAAAGACAGAGGGTATTTGGGAATTGCTCTGGAATCAGAAACTACCTATGAAGTATCAAGGTCAGAAAGTTTTATAAATAAGATAACATATAATTTTATTTGAGGCAGTGTTAATGCTATTTATTAATAACAATTTTCATGTTTGAGAAATAATTATGTAGTTTATAAAATGTGGTAAAACATGTGAAGAAACCTTTAGAAGCATGTGAAGAAATGGCTCTTCCCTTTTATGAGCAGCAGGGAGCATTGTAGGAAAATTTATGACAATAGCAACAATTCAAGAGAGAAGATAAATGTACAAATTAGATTAAGAAGAATTTTTAAGTAAAAGTTGTATTAGGACAACCAAAATGAAAACAGTGAACAATCTAATCTTTGGTTGTGGTTCCCAGCAAGTAGGGCTTTCAGGGTCAACAAATGCAGCATCCTCTGCTTTTCCATCTTCCTGAATATGCAAACAGAGGACCAGCAACAGATCTTTTTACATTGAACCTCCACATGTGGGTTCTCTCTTGCTCAATCCCTGTCTCTCTCTTTCTCTTTCTCTCTCTGGCTCTCTGTCAAGATTTCTCTCTCACTCTTCTCTTTCTCTTTCATTTAACTAGTAGAAATTCTATTACTGACCTATTGAGTCACTAGGATTGAGTTCAGGAAACTCTCTCTTTGAGGTAGCAATAGATACAATCTTGGCTTTGTAAAAAAAGAGTTTAACTCAGGCCTAATTCTTTAATTCTTTTGGCAGGATGGGTTGACACCACTTCATTGTGCTGCAAGAAGTGGGCACGACCAAGTGGTAGAACTTCTGCTGGAACGTGGTGCTCCCTTGCTGGCAAGGACTAAGGTGAGGCATTATGGGTAAGAAGGGATCCAAACAACGCTTTAAGCCACTTTTTATTACACTCTCTATTCTTCTTGGAATCAAAGCATCAGCCAGGCATTTTCTAGTTGCTTAATAATTGTGTGCTAGTAATGAGGAATATATATCAAACTGTTTTAAAATTATTTAAAATTAACAAATGCATCTTTAAGATGTGTTGTATACCTTCAAGTCCTTCCTATATTTTTACCTGCTGTTCTTACTACAGTTGGAAATTTGAATATATTTGTATTATATGTAAATGAGAATATTATATATAAATGAGACTCTCTCTTATATTCTGTGAGTCTATATTTTTATGATTCTCTGAGATGACTATAAAATACCTATAAAATTGTCTTTTAAAGCAGCACAATTAGCAATACAAGATAAATCTTTTAGCTCTCCAATCTTTCTCTGTAGGCAGTGTTAGCAAAAAGAATTACTCACCAGTGGTGTTGGTTGATTATAATTGGGATTTGTAGATGATATGGAAAGCCTGAGTTAGGATAGCCCATCCACAAAGAACCATTAAACAAGCAAGTTGTTCTCTATGGCACAGTACATCTAGCACTTATTGTCTCATTTCATCAATACACTCAACATGGGGAAAACTCTTGTCCATATTTAAAAAACCCACGTGATGAGCTGATTTCTTGGAGGTTTTCATTATAGAATGTATTTTAAAAGTTTTATTACTGTACAATTTGCCATTTTCCACCTATACATTGGATTACCAGAAAAGATCATGAGACATAAATTGAAGATAATCACACAGAGCTATTTAATAGGATATGCAGCGACCCTTGAATCCTTCAATACAACAAAAATTTAGACAAAGGACGCTTCTTAAATTTTCTCTCAGTTTCAATCCCCCAACCAGGGTTGGTATCAACTGATGGTGTTACAAGGGTAAGCTGAGAAAAATAAGGAAGCCAACATGAGCAAATATCTTTCAATTTATATAATATTTTAACTGAACATTTAATTGAAATTATTTGGAGTAAAAACCAGCCCACACATTTAAAAGGTGTGTAGAATGAACTCAATCTTTAAAGATATGCCCCACAGGCTGTGAAAAGGTGGCTTCAAATCATATATTTTCATTCTCTTACTTAAACTGTGAGTGTTGGAGAAATCTGCCTTTGAAATGTGACATTTTGAGCTGGGTAATGCAGAGATAATTGCGGAAAGTTTTGTTGAGGAAACTGATTGAAGTTTAAATGGAAATAACAAAATCTCACCAGCCACGTTAAAACTAATGAAAAGTCTCTATCAAATTGAGGCTAGGTAGATATATTCTTCCATGAACTATAAAACAATCTTGTCAACAGAATTTGCCTGTAATTGTCATGTCACTAATGGAGACCATGGATTACCTTTATCGAATTTTTTTTAGTGGCCTTCTTGTGAAATCAAATATTCATGTGTAAGGATCCAGCATAAACTGTCTGTGACTACATGACTATATTTATCCCTTCATCTATGCATCCAGCTATCATAGTAATTAGCTACAATGTGCCAGGCAGTGTTCTGATAACTAAGGCACTATCAAGAGAAATAATACACAGTCTATAGTTTCAAGAAGTTTGAAATTTAGTGGTTCAGATAGATAAGGAGATAATTCTTAAAAGTAGAGCTATGTACAGGGTAAAGAACAGAGACAAGATGAACTAACCTGGTTGGTGAGTGATGCCACTAGCCTGAGTGGAAAAGGCATATAATGCCAGACTATTCTCCCACCCCCTCCACAAAAACTCCCAGTTTTGAATCATCCATTATTCCTCCTTGAAGCAAATACTCATCCATCTAGTTGTCACTCCCCCTCATTCTTTGAAAATTCTAGCTCTCAGCAAACTGTGACTCTTCTCTAGAACCACGATTCTAGTTCCTGATGACTTTAATGATCTTGGCAAGAGCAGTAGGTGATCCTTCTAGCTGGCCTCTCAGTTTGGTAACTGTCAACCCTCTGTAATTTCTGTGTCTAACCTCCCACTCTCCAGCCACCCCCTTCTCTGTTTCAGCTAACTCTCATTCATTTTGCTGGGTCCATCAGTCATTGTTTCACTGTCCTTCACTTTGTGCCCTCACCTCTGCCCAGCACAAATTCCATAGTTATTCACACCACTCCTGATATATTCATACTCACTTCCTACATTTCACCCTAATTAAATACAACTCACACTCTTGCAGCTGAATGTGACCGCAGGAAATACCTGACCATGCGGACTGGGCTTGCTTTAAATTCATGATCTCTAACTTCAAGTCTGCCTTTAATCTGCCTGACAATCACAGTGTATTTCCCAAGTCTAGTCACTCTCACTCCCTGCTACCTGACCATTCTGCACTTTTCCTTTTTTCTCCAAATTTCTTGGACCTCTTTCCTTGTCTTCGCTTCCCACGGCACTGAGAAAATGGAAGCAATCAGAAGAGCATTTCTACAGATTCCTACCTTCCGACTCTCCAATGACATGAATCAGAGCCCGTATCATTTACGTTCTCCCCCATTGCTGTCATCTGACAAAACTGTTTACTCCTCCCTCCTCAGGACACTTTCCTTATTTGCCTTCTGGGACATTCTACTCTTGTGGCTTTCCTTCTGTTCTAGCTGTCACTTCTCGGTGTCCTCTGGTACTTCCTCCTCACTCTCAGGTCTCTGAATGTTAGAACTTCCAGAACTCACACTGTGTCTTTGTCTGACTCACTCGCTAAGAAATCTCATCTAGTCTCATCTTTGAATACTACCTCTACCCTGATGACACACAAATGTGTGCCTGCAGAATTCCATATGTAGATGTCAACTCTCCTTTGCTGCTGAGATGTCCACTGGGCATCTCAAATTTAGTAAGTTAAAAGCTCAGCCCCTGATATTACCCCCACACCTATTCCTAATCACCTTGCAGTCTCTCTTATCTCAAATAATGGCCATCCCATTCTTTCAGTTTCTCAGACGAAATGCCTCATATAATGCTAGACTCTTCTCTTTCTCTCTCTTCCCACATCCTGTCACTAAACTTTGTTTCCTTGTCCTTCAAAATGTATCACTAACTCAGCAACTTCTCAACAGTCCCATTACCACCACCCTGGTCCAGAGCACCATCACTCTTACCTGGATGACTGCGGGAGGCCCTAATTGGCCTCGCTTCTTCTCTCTTCACCCTGTTAGTCTATTCTCGACACAACAGCCAGGGTAATCTTGTTGTTCTAACCTTCCAGAGCACCCCATCTCACTCAGAGTAAAAGTCAAAGCACCTGCTCTGACTTGGGGTCCCTTACCTCTGAATTCCTCTCCTCAGACACCCGCCTCATCACTTGCCTTCAGCAGCATTCTCCTCCCTACTGTTAATCGGTCATGCTAGGTGTGGTCCCAACACAACATGTTTGTACTTGCTTCTCCTCCACCTCAGATGCTCTCCCCTCAAATCAACAGGACCAGCTCTCTTAGTATCATCATGTCTTTTGTCCAAACTCACCTCAGTGAGGCCACTTCTGGCCACCCAATACAGAATTACATGCATATACACAATCTTCTTTGGCAATCCTATGCTTTGGTTTTCTTCTTGACATTGACAGCCTTCCAATGTACTATGCATTTGCATTTTGCTCTTTCTGAATTGTTTGCCCACCACACTAGGATGGAAGTTCCATGAAGACAGGGGCTCCTTGCCATCATGTTCCCTGCTGTCTCCTCAGTACCTAAACAGAGCTGAGTAGGCACTCAGAAAATATGAAAGAAAGGGTTTGTAAAATGAACAAAAGATTAAATAGTGAAGATTTTATTTTCCACATGATCTTTAAGTGGATAAAACAGCATTAAAGATGGGTAGAATATCAGAAAAACATGAAACACACCAGTCCACATGTTGCCATGGCCTGAATTTCTACTACACTTTGTGCTGTATGCTATCTTCCCCCAATGCATAAATACATTCTCATCAACCTGCTTTTCTTTTCTAAGTTCATTTTATGGATTTCTCAATATATAAGCAATAATTATGAATAAAGAGTATGTCAAGAACATGGAAAAATACACTAATAACTTTAAAATCACATATGCACCCACAAACCACCACAACTAAGATTTTGATACTTTTGTTTTTAGCTGTCCCTCACTGTTCAAACCACCTTCCTTGTTGGGAGTATTCAGCCTTGGGCCTACTCTGGCTTCTTTTCTAGACACTGTTTCTGCTTCTTTGAATGTTACGACTGCCAAACTGGTTACTTGGTCAACAATGGTTTTCTAGTGACCTTATTTTCATTGACTATTAAGAAAAGACAACGGTCCACTCTCTTTAATGGGCAGATCTTTTCTAATTAGTTTCTTTCCTAATTTTACATATTTTTTCCTGTAAGCTTATTTAACTTAAAAAAAATGAGGATCTTACCCAGACTGATAATTATCAGTGAATTACCCTGATATTTTGTATTCCTGCTGTTGACCTCTAAGAAATAAGTTGAAGCTGTTTGGAGCAGTATCAATGATGATAAATTTAGATCATCCTCAAAATTTAAAAGTTGGGAGATCATTGACACATGGTGCACATTTGCCTCATGCTTTTCTAGCTCTTACCTCACTACTTTCTCCAAGTCCAATTCAGTTCTCATGATAGAAAAAAGGAATCATAGAATTTCAGAGCAGCGTGGATGATCGAAGTCCTTTCTCTCCCTGACCCACCCACTTCCTCCTCCTTCATCCACCTCCTCTTCCATTTAGAAGTAAAGCAATTCATGCAGAGAGATTAATTGAATATAGATTCCGTGTACGGAATTGGATAAAAATAATTTAAGCATCAGCTATCGCTTGTTTTTGTATATCTAATATTTCCCTAATAATTATGAGGTCCAATCGAATTGCCACACATACTCTGTATTCATTCACGAAAGACATATTAATTTGTGGTTTTACCTAAGAATAGCATAATTATGAAAGTAAGTGTTCTCTTAGCTTCCCTCTCTGACAAACATAATCTGCTTATATTTAGATGTCAAATGAAAATTATTTTTTTCCCTGCTACCAACTGTGCCAGAGATCAAGAATTGACGTTGTTGAGTTTCAGAACCTGGAAGTAATGACGAAAATGTGGACTTGGTTTTGTTTTATTTTGATGCACAGAATGGGCTGTCTCCACTTCACATGGCTGCACAGGGGGACCACGTGGAATGTGTGAAGCACCTGTTACAGCACAAGGCCCCTGTTGATGATGTCACCCTAGACTACCTGACTGCCCTCCATGTTGCTGCACACTGTGGCCACTACCGTGTAACCAAACTCCTTCTGGACAAGAGAGCCAATCCGAACGCCAGAGCCCTGGTAAACCTGGCCCAGTCCACATTAACTGAATACAGATCAAGACGAGCAAACCCACATTGATTGACCAATGGTGCAGACACCAGCAATGCATGGTTATGGATATGTAGTTAATTCTGCTAAGTTTGTCACCTCCCACAAGCTGCCTGCCTACTTCATGCCTTCACGGTTTGCTATTAAACGATGGTGAGCAAGGATAGATTTGAGAGAACACCAAGGTACCATTTCCACAACTAGCGAGTTGCAGATAGACATGAAAAACCTGGAGTGATAAGCAATTTTAAGTGGAAAATAGAAATCAAAAAATAAGAAATTATAAAATAAGTTCTAGACACCTCTATATAGAGTCAGAATAAAGGTGTAAAAAAGTTGAACTTTATTAATCTCTTTTTGAAAAAAAGTTTGAAAGCGGTGATTAGATTTGATTATGTAAGATAGTTAAAATGGAAGCCTGTGAAGCGTCACTTGGAGATTCTCCTTATTGACCTGATTACCCAGCCATGGGATAATAGAAACGTGATGCTAGCATCTTGTTGCTTCAGGAAGCATTTTATAGAAACCATTCCAGGAACTGCTCAGATCTGCAAGAGGCTGCCCCTAGAGCAGCTTCTGTGTCTCCCAAGGTCTAATATTGAATAAATCTTCCTCGCTTCACTGATATTCTAACAATAATCATTGGAGGCATTAGGCATGTACTAATTTATGCCTTTTGCTTCCTAATTCCCCAACTAAAAGCAAATCCTTTTTTTCTATACCTTTACATGGTTTATGTCCATTAAATTAGTCTTCAGACAATATTTAAGATAAGAAAATGTTGTTAGAATTATCAAATATTGAATCTTATTTTTATTAGAAATTTTCCATTTGAATCAATTTATTACTAATTGCCTGGGAAGCAAATGTACTTTTAGAGTTATGTGCAATTATGTGACAATATTTATTTTCTCATAAGGAGGAAAATACTCCTTTTCAATCTGATAGTGATCAGTACATTTATAAAATATCACAACCTAATAATTACAATCTTTAAGTACTGCATATACATGTGGCTGTTTATATCTGGCTTATTACATAGCTCATAAAGGGGAAATGATTTAACAAAAATTGTGAAGCATATTAAGTCATTGGGTTAAGTAAGACCATATGCTTTCCTGAGAACTGCTAGTGTAGAAAAATAGTGACAATCAGACCCCATTGGGACATGCAAACTTATTAACTGGCAGAATAGATGTAACTATTCTCTATACAGTGATCATTCTCCACATAAAAATATAATACTTAAATATAACACATAGGATTAAACACGGGGCTAGTTAACAAATTTTTATGTTATTTTCCACAATTCTTACACATTAGCCTAGTTTGAAAAGTTAGAAAGTGCCTTAAAGATTTCTTCTCCACATTCCTTTGCCTCTGAGAGATACCTCCTAACAATTATTCCAGAAATTCTCCATACTTTTCTTGAAAATATTCAGGAACTTAAGAATCATTTCTTCATAAAATAAAATGTATCTGATTGACAAATGTTATAAAAACTTTTTAATATAAGAAATATAACGTTTGGATATAAATTATTATCAACATAGTGATTTCTGCTAATATACACTCTTTATAAAAAATTTTTAATATAAGACATGTAACTTCTGGATATAAAAAATTATCAACATAAATAATGATTTCTGCTAATTTGCAACATCTCCTCCCTGAAGAAAATGGTAGCAAAATTTATTATAGAAACATTTATTATAGAGGCAGTCATGTTCTTAGACTTTTGAGGTAAAACAGATAAACGGTTTTTATGCTCTAAGAAATAGTCCTTCATCAGAAAGATACATTCTTGTCTTCAAGCCATTTCATAACCTGACCAATAAGTATATTTTAAAACATCTTAGAACTTCTAAAGGATAGTTGCCCCTCTATTTTTCCTTCTTTGAAGAGTAGACCCATGTAGTTTTCTTTACTTTTGTTTTCTCTGTAACCCCCACAAACAGAATTATATGCAGGCCCACCATATATAAGCAAAGTTCAGTGTCTACAGAAACACACCACCACCTTTTTTCCCAAATTCCAACACCTACAGCATTGGAAGAAATGGTAACAGTACGTGACGATGTAACGTTACTGCCTGCAATGTGCCAGCATGGAGCTGTGTGAGAATCGTTTCTGCATGTCTTCAACTAACTTGATTGTCTTTTGCACAGAACGGTTTTACTCCACTGCACATTGCCTGCAAGAAAAACCGCATCAAAGTCATGGAACTGCTGGTGAAATATGGGGCTTCAATCCAGGCTATCACAGAGGTAGAAAATGTTTCAGCCTGTCACGAAACATTGCTTCTCTTACTCCTCCTTCCCCTTCCTTCCGCCCATCTCTGTCCTCCTCACTCAAGTTGTATGTATCTGAAGAAGCCCCAAAGCTCTCACCGTGCAGAGGAGTAAAACTGCTGTTGCTTTGTTCCGCAGTCTGGCCTCACACCAATACATGTGGCTGCCTTCATGGGCCACTTGAACATTGTCCTCCTTCTGCTGCAGAACGGAGCCTCTCCAGATGTCACTAACATTGTGAGTATGGCTGGGGTCAGAATAACCGCAGGGAGAAAGAGCGAGAGGAGAAGAGAGTGTGGGAGTGTGCAGGGGTGTTGTGTGCATGTCATCAAAGCCAGCGGCCGAGCTTTGAGAAGAGTGCTAGTGATAACAATTGAAGTAGTTGCTAGAATTCGTGGAGAAGAACCTCAATAGGGTGAGAAATGTGTTCAAACATAAAATGGAAGCTGTGGAGTAAGACTGTTTCAGCTTCCTGGTGCACACGGATTGAACATGCATCTTAAATACATTTATGGAAACAAAGTACATTTTAAAAGCTCCTGTGAACATGAATGGATGACTGGTTGGAATAAAATCTTCAGGGCTCCCTCTAGTTGCTTGAGTGAATTGTATTCCAGGTAATTTTGGTTAAAATATCAAGTCAGTACCATAATCAATCATATCAAATAAATAACCAGAGACAGACCAATATTAGGGATTTTTACTTGATATCAAATTCTCCTTCCTTCAGTTACATGGAGTTTTCATTTTCTAACCTTCAAGTTTTCGTTTTGATTTGATTTTGTTTGCTAGAGTGGAGTCCTCTCTTACCTGAAATAATTATACCATTGCAACTTTTTCACATATCCTTTAATGAATGTTGGTCTCAGACAACTTTCATCCTGTCATTAAGTACTGGATCTCCCAGAATTCTTGTACGTAATCTAGATTAGGATTTTTACTTCCAATTTGTTTGTATTTCTCTCATTATCTTGGAGTCTGCCCCTTTAAACTTTGATCATCAAATGCAAATTTTCTCCTGAGCAAGAGAACCTGCTGTCCCCAAGATATGGCCATGTATTTGAAGCTCAGCAGGGGCCACTGGAATATTAAGATTTTTTATAAGTATGCAACAGAATAACTCTCCCCAAATAAACATTAGTGCTTATTATTAAAATGAATCATATTTTCAAAAGCAATTGATTGACTATTGTTGCTAATTTTTGGTATCTCATTCCATTTGAGTTGTGCAACAATGTTCAATTTCACTTTTTATTTGTATTCCCTCTCATATTCTCATTTCTTTGTATTTTACACACTGTTTCTGTGCTGAAGTTTCTGATGCATGGAAAAAATCCATGTGAAATAAATTTATTTGATTTTAAATATTATTTAATACTCTCTATTCATATTAATCACAAGTGGAGCACAAAACCATGAAAGAACGGAAATATGGTCTATATTTCCCTAATTACACTGTATTGGTCCTAAAGTAATAGTATTATATGCTGATCTCTAATTACTCCATTAAGGATAAGAGTAATTTCACAACATGTCAATTTGAGTTTAATTTCTAGTCACTTCTCAGAACTTAAAAAAAATCAACATCATCCTTTTTTTGTTGACAGATGACCACGTCCCTTTTTTTATTTGCGATCTGTGCAAACCAATAACTTTCAAGAAAAGTACTCTGTGCACTTTCCTACTGTACTGTATTATCCTTATTTCATTTCAATGCCTACAGGATCACAGGAGCAATGGTGATACTATGTTAAATTATGTTACTGTTTTATAATAATAACATATACAAGTACATTCTATGCAATGCTTGATGGAAATCCCCTAGGTTGATCTTTCAGAGGGGAGATTTTTTCAAAATCATCAAAGAAAATCCATATGAAATGGCTGTATAATTCTGTGGCTACTTTTAATTTGCTTCTTAACTGACCAATTCCAAATCATTTGACACTTAAGGAATGACTCCATATTGTTATGCCCCTCTCTGCAACAGCAACAAAAAATGTTACGTAGGCTACGTGTAGATTTTCAAATAAAGATAAATGAAACATTAATTAAAACAGTAAAAATGTTGACACCCTTTAGGCTCTTAAAGACTCCCAAATTTGACAATCGCTATATTAAACTTTAACTTCCACCAGTTGGTCATTTTAAAGTTCTTCATTTCGTTTTATCTTCTCATTTGTCTATTACGTATTCTTTCCCTTCAGCCCCCTCCACACAAATAGTTGAGAGGCACCTGCCACTGTAAACCTCTCCTCAACATGCTTCCTAGTTGTTTTTTTTGTTTGTTTATTTTGATTTTTGTATGATGTGTCCTTCAGGAAGCAAATACCATATATACAGGGTTGCCAGATAAAATACAGGACTCCCAGTTAAATTTCAGTTTCAGATAAACAATGAATAATTGTTTTTAATATAAGTATCCTATACAATAGTTGAGACATACTTATACTAAAATAATTATTAGTTGTTTGCCTGGAATTCAAATTTAACTGACCATCCGGTATTTTAATTTGCTAAATCTGGCAACCCTATATTTAGAGGAATCTAACTTTCTAGCAGTGGGATGCCGATGAACTTTTGTATTCTTAGAACATGAGGATATGGCAGCTGGATCCAAAACTTTGCAGGTTGATTAAGAGACCGTGTGAATACTGACTGCCTGCTTGTTGTGTCAGAGCTGGTCATTTCCTGACCCCAACGTACCCCACCCTTGGAGCCTTTGTGTGTTGCCTGAAATCATGTTGCAGTGTTGAATGCAATGCTGTCTGTCGTGCTTTGATGCTTTCCAACTGATGCAGCCAAAGTGAAAGTCAATGTAGTTGTCGGCAGAGTCAGTTTTAACAACTGAGAAGAGGGGCATGAAATTTAGTACTTGCTTTGGACATGAGCATACCCATTCTCTTGCCAGTCTTGTTTTTGTGTCAAAGTTCACTCCAAGTGTGAGGTGTACCAATGATTCAATCACGTGCAGATATTATTATTGCAAAGCTCCCTTTCCAGAAAGCTCACAAATGCACTTTAAAACCTAGAAAGCTGAACTGCCAGTTGTAATACATCCATAATCCAAAGTATTTACTGACAACCATGGAAGTAGAAACCCAAGTATTTTAGGGGCTATCCAGAGTACAATGTGGGTATTACCAAGGTTTTTCTTCTTATAGCAAATCAATGGATTCATGGCTAAGTTCACACTTCATATTATGTTTAAGGATTTCCCCAATCCTTAAAGTTAATTAGCTTAAGATAAGGAAAACAAGGGTGTTGAATAAGATGAGGTGCCCAAGAATCAAGAAATGGGAGTTATTGATCAAAATAATATCCACTCTCTTTTATTTCTTATTTATAATTTATGTATAAACAAGGGTAACACAAATATAAAAGGGTAAGGGCAATTTATAATAAAAGTCGATTACCCCAGAGCTATTAAATAAGAATTGAACAAGACCATTGTTTTAAGGTGGAGAGACCATGTGTGCACATATAACTTTTCTTTGAATATAGTGTTTAATACTTTAGATTAGGTGTTATATCTAACTCATCAATTTCAACTGTGTAAACACCATAAAAATAACTTATTTAAGTATAAAATAAGGGTATTGGAAATATTAAAACTACTAATGGAAACACTTTACATTTTGAAACACCTTAATAATAAAACTTGGCTTGTAAAGTAAATAATAAATTCATCATTGAGTAAGTACTCCTGAGCCTCTTTAACTTAACTTCTAGTAGGGAAATTTATTTTTGTCTTCATTTCTATCAAATTAGTAAAATTGCTATTCTTATATAAGACCTAGAAATAGAGTAAAGATGAGGGGATTTGTTTTTTGTTTTTAATAGTTAGAAGATCTTTGCTTCATCTATTTAGAGGCAGGTTTTACGTGATATAGAAGACAAGTTACGAATCATGGTTGTCCACAGAGCTAAAATCTTGCCATATACCCAAAGTCTGAAGGCAAATATTACTATTCCAATAATATATTTTATTAAACAACATACTCCAGATACATTTATTTTACAGAAGTCAAAATATGTCATCAGACAATAAGGCCATTAGAGGATAAATGAATCATCAACAAAAAAGAGAAAATTAGAGTAAATGTCCAGTTTAATGCTTTCAAAATCGAATCATTTGAAATAAATTTCTCATAACTTAATAAGGAATGGTCTGTGAATACTGGGAAAAAATGAACTGTGAGCTGTCTACTAAAATAAAGTTCATTTTCTAGATGTAAATGTTTGTTGTGCAAGAAATCAGGAGAAATTATTCACTGGAATTTATCAGAATTATCCAATTACCATAACCAACTTTAGGATCAATTTAGTTTATTTGGAATAGTTTACTTCATTGAAGTCAGCCTTATTTTCTAGAATAGTTGTGATGACTAAAAGTAATAACTTTTATTCCAGTATCTTGTTCATTTTTAACTGCAGAAGTATTTGAAAGAATGAACCCCTGGCTTCTTCAGAACTACATGTAGTTTAAAACTATGTTGATTAAAGCAAACCAACCAACCCCCTCTCTTAGAGTTAGTCGTTAACTGTCTTCCCAGTGAGAAAATTCTCCTACATCTAACCATCATCGTTCAAGGTGCAGCTTAAGCTACCGTTTCCTGATAAGTGTGTCCCACCTTGATGTGGCCCGAAGATCCCTGGGGAATGACGTCAGCAGATGACACTGTTAACAGTTGCTTTTCTCATCTCTCAGTAGTTCTCTCAAATAACTGTCTATATTAAAATGCTCATTAATAATAAATAGGGGACCTGCTGGGCAAATCAGATTCCTTGTATGAACAGTCATTGTCTACTCTCATAACACAACGACAAAGCAGATGCAAAATAGTAGTTTACTTCAGAAGTAAATTTTGAATTCTGGAAAGGAATGACTTTTGTATGATACAAATAATGAGTTTTTTTGCACCAGGTTGGCTTAATCTTCAGCATCTAGAGTTTCTCATTAAAATGGGGTCAAGTTGTAATCACACAGTTAAGTGTGACAATGACAGATTTCAGGTTTGAAGCATAAAAGATAACTTTGTATCACCAAACACAACATAGGTTATGTGAGGTTGACTATGAAGCTAACCTCAGGGTGTCCTGGATGTTTGGGTAAGTTCACTGGTTTGTCATGGACTTAAAAAAATAAAATAAAATAGAACATTTGTTTTATCCTTATGAAGACAGAGAAGATACAAAACTGTATTTTTCCAGACGCAATAATTCTGAATTAATTATGCCTTTTCATAGATTTCTTAAACCTTTGGATATAATGCTGAGTTTCACAAAAAAGGCACATTTTTGTTCTTCACCATCTAGAGCAGTGCGTTTACTCATGATTCAACGATCTTTGTTTCCTGGCAGCGCGGGGAGACTGCACTGCACATGGCGGCCCGGGCGGGGCAGGTGGAAGTGGTCCGATGCCTTCTGAGAAATGGCGCCCTTGTCGATGCCAGAGCCAGGGTAGGTCTGGTGTTGGGGTCTCTTTCTTTGTAGGCATGAGTTCTATCCTTACAAGGGGTGCTATCTTCATTTCCTTGACATGGATAGGTCAGGGACTGTAAGTGAAAGCATCAATTCAATACAGTTTTTCAGGCAAAAAATAAATGGTACAGTAAATATACAGAATGGAAAATAGACCCCAATTTGAGAAACATTGACATTTGAAAAAGTATACAGTTTAGTATCTAAGAAATACAGCATTGACTAACATTTTAATATTTTTTTTACTTATAAGAGCACTTTCACATATCTCTTTATTTTCCTGAATTGTAAAACTTTACCTATACTATATAGATATTATATTGATACTATACACTCCTGTCTTACCACCAAAGCCAATCAGATTTCCACAGACGTTCCTTACTAGTTATTTAAAAACAAATTGTACTGAAAGTTTTAATGCGTTACCTTCATCTGTTTCACTTTCCTCTTTTCTATAATGAGTTCTACTGTTCTTCTTATATGATTTTACATATGTAGACATTCTGTACTTCCATTATCCCAGAATAGAGGAATTTGGGCCCTGGAGATGGCTTGATTGGACTTCTGTTTCTAATTGCTTCTAATTCCCCCACAGGTTGATTTTTTCTCCATTTTTTAAAAAATTTCACTGTCCGGTTTCTTTCTACATCTTCCTTTACACCAAATATACCAGTAATTTTGTATCAACGTACTGTATCCTCTACTTCTTCTTCCACGTGTTCCATTAACTTTCGCACTAGCATCTTTGGGATTCTCATGGCGTACTTAAACACTTTCTCTTCTTCAATATTTGATATACCTAAGCTAGAACTCACTTCAGCTTGAGTCATACAATCGTGATTTCATTTTAGAAACAGTATTGTATTGGAATGAAAGCATTTGTCTCAAGTCACACAAATTGTCATTTCAGGCCAGTCATTTTGCTTCCAGGTCTTTATCATTACAATTTGAAGATTGGGCTCAGAAACCTTGAAACTCCATTCCAGACTTTCTTAACACTGTCTGGCTCTAAGAATTTTATAGCATTTTTTCCACAGCCTTTCATGCAGAATCCAGTGATACATGGGCAGCCTTGACATCACTCTTGTGTTTTTAGATTTTATCTGCCTTTCCCTGTTGCACAAGCAGTGTAATTTATGTTCTTTCATAATCGTCACTGGTATTTTATGTTTTTATGTATTTAGAGCTTTCCTTATTCAAACTGTATTCTCCCCTGCCTTGGCATTTTTCTTGTTTCTCTTTTTCTTAAAGATTTTATTTTTTTCCAGCAGTTTTAGGTTCAGAACAAAATTGAGAGGAGGCTACAGAGAGTTCCCACATGCCCCCTGACCCCCCGCACACACAGCCTCCCCCATTATACGCATTCCCCACCAGTGTGGTGTATTTATTATGACTGATGAACCTACATTGATACATCATAATTCCCAAGAGTCCATCCTTTACATTAAGGTTCACTCTTGGTGTACATTCTGTGGGTTTAGACAAATGTATAATGACATGTACCCACCATTATAGTATCATACAGAGTAGTTTCACTGCCCTAAAAATCCTCTGTGCTCTGCCCAGTCTTGTTTCCTTTTAAGGTTACCTGGCATTCAGCTATTTAAAAAAAATTTTATGGTCAATCAGTGCATCTGAAGATCATGAACTTCACTATTTTTACCAGAAATTATAATAGTGATCTTGGTAAATAATTTGTAATCCACATTTAATAATAAAAGGCTCCCCGTTTCTCTCTCAAAATAAAACTGCTTAATACTTTTCAATGTTCAAATTTTAATTTATTCTATTTTTAATGGAAATTTTCTCATTTTCTGCCAATTTTTTCATGTTGTTGATTTAACCTATTATTACTGCCTTACACCTTTTTGGATACCATCTGAAACCCCTTCCTCAAAAACACCACCGGCTATAGACTCTTTCCTTTGAAATATCATAACCTTTATTTATTTATTTCAGACAAATTCCATCAATTCTATTGTTTTACTTCTCTTTTGCAGCTACATTTAGTCTCATGGTCTACATATCTAAACAAACATCTCAATTTTTCATCCCTCCTTATTTAAGTATCACATTTCATGTCCTCCTTTGCTCGTTTGTTTGTTCAGCTCTACGACCTATTCTTAGAGGCAACTGAAATCCCTTCCCCAGAGCATCCTCTGACTATGGACAGGAGAAACCACCATAGCCTTACAGAGTGGTGCTACCCAAAGGTCATGACGCGTAAAAATGACTGGGGATCCTGGTAGAATGCAGACCGTAACTCAGAGGGTCTAGGGTGGGGCCCACGTTCTGCATTTCTTACAATCTCACAGGAGGTGCCAATGCCCTGGTCCTGGGACTATACATTGAGCAGCAAGGAGCTGTGGTTTCTCCTTTCCACATGTCCTATTTTAAGCTGTACTTTCACTATGAATTTTTGATTCTCACTTAACCCTTTAACATTTCCCTGGAACTCGGTTTAGTTAACACTTGTACAGTGGTTTCTAATTCATAAAGCATTTTAACACAAATTATCTTATTGTGACACACAGGACAACCCTGTGTTATAGAGTGGCTTAGGATCCTAAAAGTCAAGATTGTGCTGACATGCCTGTGGTCAAAGGGTTAGAACAGATAAGAAAGAGTGTTCCTCCTCTGGTTCTGTATCTTTCTCCAAGCTCTTCTCTGATGACATCATTATCTCCCATTTCAGATATAAAGAGAGCCCTTCTCTCTTTCATTCAAACAACTGAATTCTAATTAGTCACATTCCCTGCCTGAGCTGATCACTACGGCCAGGATAGAATATCAATCCTGGGCTCCATGTCTATTCATGTGGCCCCCACATGAGGTGGGGTGAGATGATTGGCAGCCCCTCTAGAGCCACAGGGAGTCTGGGATGTCCCCTTCCCCCAAAGGAGGGAAAGCTGTTCCCAGAAGAAGGGGGTAGGAGGTACTGGGCAGAAAACAACCATCTATCTGCTGTATTTTACCTCTGGGTTTCCCAGCACACGTCCGCACATGATGCACTCCTGAAAACTCCCTCTCTTAACCTAACATTATTGCTCTGCTATCCACTCTCTCCCAAAGAGGAGATAGTCACAAATTATGCCCAGTTACCACAGTGAGCTCCAAGGTCGAGATTTCTGGTAATCTGCATTCTTCTCAGTCGGATTTAGAAATAATACCTCGTGGTTATATAATCAAGGGGCTAAGTCATATTTTTGCCTACTCCCAATATGTAATGAAAAAAATCATATAATCACAATAGTATCTCATTTAAAATGTGCAAGCAGCTTGCTCTATTCGCCAGTCAAGAGCATAAGTCATACTTGGCTGGACAGACTGGAGAGCCGAGGCTGCAGGAGTATAAATTCTTTGGTCAGCCAGTGTGCTTGCCCCCAGACCCTGCTCTCAGGAAGGTCCTTCCTCGTCCAGCCAGTGTCCTCCATGAACATAACTGAGGGCCACCAGGACCTGCCCTTCCGGGAGCTCTCCTGCTTTAGGTGCCCACATTCTTTTTTTATTTTTTAAAGATTGGCACTCGAGCTAACAACTGTTGCCAATCTTTTTTTTTTTTCATTCTTCTTCTCCCCAAAGCGCCCCGGTGCATAGTTGTATATTTTAGTTGTGGGTCTTTCTAGTTGTGGCATGTGGGACACCGCCTCAGCATGGCCCTATAAGCAGTGCCATGTCCACACCCAGGATCCAAACTGATGAAACGCTGGGCCACTGAAGCAGAGCGCACGAATTTAATCACTCAGCCATGGGGCCAGCCCTGGTGCCCAAGTTCTGTTGGCACCATATGGAGGTCCAGCATTTGCTTTAGGGACTGAGCAATCACAGGGCCCCTCGGCTTACACTCACTTGAAACTTAACTCATTTAAAACTTTAGTTAGCTGCCAGCAGATCTGGTTCCTGCGAATCCTATTAGCTAGAACTAATAGCAGACATTTTATCAAATCTTTTAACTCTGTCTTAGCCATTGCTATTTTTGTCTCTTGGTAAAAGGAGTTTGGGGCTCAGCAAAGTCTCCCTAATTTTGGTGACCTTGGAGCAAAGTAAAACAGTAGCCTGAGCTCATCTCTTCATGGTCCAGGCTGTATCACCGTCACTGATGCTTTATGAGGAAGGAATTATTGCCCCTTTATATTTGGAAGAGGTCTAGGGAATCAAGTTGCCTCCCATTTTTTTTTTTTTTTTTACCCTTCTCATGAATATTATCTTCTGTGCTTTCCCAATTCTTTTCCTTGACTTGACTTAGCTTTAGCTTGGGGCAGCAAATTCAACTTTTGGAATTCAACAGGGAAAAAAATTACCTAAACCTCAAAAGATCTTATGTCTCTGGTTACAGGTGGAAAGACTTTCTTATCAAATTTGTATGTTCTTCTCTTTTCCATTTTCGGATAGGAGTGTACTAAAAGTTGAAGAAAATGGGCAAGGTAGATTATTTCTTAACTTCTTTTTAGACAAGTACCTTAATGCTCCATGGTATGAGAACTAAAGGACACTAGTTGATAATTTAAACAATTACTTGGCTACCATCAGTGGTGAGATTGCCATTTCTCAGCTATGGATTAAGGGGTTATCATTGCCCAAACTCGTTGAAAACACATTTTCAAGTTTGTTACTTGTAATACCCACCTCCATCGAATTCTGCCGGGCAGAAGTCCAAGAAGGGAGACCCAGACACAACAAACGTTCAGGACAGCTAGTCTCAAGTTCTTTGGTTTTTTAATTGTTGTTGTTACTGTTTGTTTGTTTGTTTTGCTATCCATTGATCTTTGTAACTGTTAATTCCCGATTCCTCTATTTTCTCCTCTGTACATCTCCTAAAGTGTTATGCGTCTTCTTTTCTATTGAGGATCACCTTGGCCTACTAGTTATGTTAGTTGCCATTTTTATTGTGTCTATTTCTGTAGAATGTTTAGGCAAATAAGTGTCTTTAGAATCCAACAACTGAATTCAAGTCCTGTTTTCATAGCTGAGTGACCTTGGCAATCCTGGAGAACTCATTTAATTCCTCTTAATCATTCTCCTCTGGAAAATGGTCTAATAATACATTTTATGCCTTCTTTTCAGGTCTATTACAAGGATAGGACCAAGTATACATCATACATGAAGGAAGTTTATAAATTACAAATTTTTATAAAATTCCAATTCTATTAGTAAAATAATTACATTATTATTTATACCTCAGCACCCTGAAATTCATACACTGCTTTTTCATCTATTCCTGTAGCTCCCTCCGAATACTTTTCTTTCTTCTAACTTTAAGATTCTGCTTTTATTCAAGTAGCTCTTCCCTATTCTATTACATCTTTTCTCCACTCATTCTTAGCCCTGGAAGCTGGCCCAGCTTTGCCTTCCTCACTTTTATCATGACATGCCCTTGGGAAGATTATAAAGATATACCTCTTTCATCACTTAGGTTGTACACAATTTTCTTTTTACAAGACAATGGTTTGCCTGGTTTACTTAATATTGAAAACATTTTCTTGACTACACATTAGAGTCAGGTGATTTCTTGAGCCTCCTCAAACATGTTCTTCCCGTCCTTTATACCAGCTATATCCTCTCTGTGTTTTTAAATGAAAAGCACTTGGCAGATGGTGAACCCCATTTGCTTCTTGCCAGAGTTCCATTTCATCTTTGAAGTCCTGGATGCAAGTCCCAGACTCATCTGCAGTGTTTGCTGGAACATCTTTTTAAATCAGATTACACTATCGTCTTTATCCACAGTCTCTCCTTGAGGAAAATGACCAGCATTTGTATCCTTGGCTTGCTGAGTGGAGTAAGAACAAAGTTTTCCCAGCATTCCTCATTCTTTTTCTCTTGATATGGTTCCCGGAATAAATACTGACTCTTAATGAAAGCTTTGGATGAAAATCTAGGTCTTAGGACTTCTGGACTAGATTTCCTTCTTATTCAGAACGATGAGTTGGTTTATATTTAAACATAAGTGAGAGCTGAAGCCTTAATGAGTTGAGAAACATTTTGGTCTGGCCAGAAAACAATGACCGAGTTCATGGAAGTACATACTTTTAAAAAACCTAAGGAAGATTTTGTGACAAAACAGGTCACTTCTATAGCAAAATATAAGATAAATTGTGGGCAGAGTAGTAATAATTTCATTTTAGGTAGGAGTTCCTAGAGATGCCAAGAAGACATCATGAAACATCTGAGTGAAATACATTATCAGTGAAGTTTGGTTTGTCCCGGCACTAACTTTGTACTTGACTTGAGTTGTAGGAGGAACAGACGCCTTTGCATATTGCCTCTCGCCTGGGTAAGACAGAAATTGTCCAGCTGCTTCTACAACATATGGCTCATCCAGATGCGGCCACTACAAATGGGTACACTCCACTGCACATCTCTGCCAGGGAAGGCCAGGTAGATGTGGCATCAGTCCTCTTGGAAGCAGGAGCAGCCCACTCCTTAGCTACCAAGGTAAGGGGAATGGCTTCATGGCAACATGGACCACAAGGAATCTGAAGTGGGGTGCCTCTCCTCTCCTACACAGATCATTAAGAAGGGTCCATCTCCTTTAGGCCTCTGACTCACTTCTTTCTCTTTGAATATTTTAGATTCATTTTCTAAATGATCAGAGGGGATTGTAAGAGTCCATATAATATCTTCAATAAAGAGTGCTGGATTCGATTCCCCTAATGAAGGCCAGTATTGTTTGTAGTACAGGTATCTGGTGCTTTAACTAAGCTGATTTCCAGAAAGCAAGGGCTACTTTCTCCTTCCTTTCCATTATAAAACCTCTGATGTATTCCCAAGGAGATTCCCAAATACTTTGAACTAGTATTACTAACAAGGAAAATGAAAATGCATTAAATTGGCAGAACAATATTTGTTAAGAGTTTTAGTAGTATCTAGAAGTTCACTTTACTTAATTTGCATTTGCCCAACCCTGGTATCAGCTATCATCCCTGTTCTGCTCTCTAATCTTTACCAGCCACACTCTTGCCTGGGTATTTACAGTGTCTACACAGAGCTTGCTGGAGAGTCACACTTTATTTATTATTACTGTCATCTAACCAAGGATATACACCGGCCTGAATTCTACTTATGTTCACAGTTCCCTGCTAGGGCAGAGTAATTTTTTCTCCACTTGATACATTCTATTTGAAATTCACTATTTGGGTGTGACTTAGAATGAAACATGAACACACTTGGCTAAGTGGAGCAAGAGTAATTGAACGAGTGCAGAAGAGCAGGAAAATGAGACACGTTAAGGCCTAGAAAGAGTGAATGGTTCACAGGGCAAAATAATTCCCACAAATACAACAGTGATTCAGGTCATTAAAAGACATTTTCAATTTTCTCAAAATAAATAGGCAGAAATACTGCATCTGGGGAGAAGCCCATTTGCAAGTCTGAACCACAGTGGTGGCGTGGCACCTGTCCTCTTAGCAGTCGGAGCAGCCCACTCGCAGTTAAGGCTCATCTGGGTGCCTGTGGCTGTAAAGCATGTTATGCTGTAAGAAACTGGTAATTACTCAAATACTGAAATCCAAAGAGTTCAAAGGATTTTATTTTTAAAAAATCATAAACTAAGCAACAAACATATAATAATAATAGTAATAATTACCCAAGAGAGACTGGGTGATGGTCTCATCCGACGAAGGTGATAAATCCTTGAAATTCAGATATGTAAAATATAGAAATAGAGAATAGAGAATAAAACATAGTTCCTTATCTTCCAAAGATTTTTAGGATTTAAAAAATATATCTGGAGCCATAGTCAATTAGAGCAATAAAATGGAAGAAACTAATAAACAGAAGGACTTCAGCAGTGGAACTGACTGGGTTCTGAAGAGTAGTTGACTTACCATCATGAAAGCTATTTAAGTGTTTATAAATATCCTCGGGTAAAAGAAATCCTGTTCAGATTAACACAGGGGAAGAAGGAAGATGTGTGACTCAAGAGATGCTTTCCAACCTCTAGTTTGTGATTTTACAGTAAAGATTCTATGTAGTTTTGTCTAATAATAGTTTCCAAATTTATAAAGGGGCTGGATCGCAATTCCGGCAGGACTTCAAGGATAAGGAGTTTACTTTTTCTTCCCGACCACGTGGTTTGTGTCAAAGAACTCTCCTTCAAGTCGAGTGTTGCCCCAGTCGTTGTGTGCACTGAGTGGGGGAGGAGAGCAGTAACAACAAGTGTTGGTTCACATGGACTAAGGCAAGAAGGAGGAAATCCTTCCTCTACGTGTCCCATACTTGGAAAAAGCGGGAGATTCACTCTCCTCCAAGGACTTATTGGTACCAAATGTTCCAAAAGAAACAAAAAGGAAAAGTGGCATCTTAGTTAAAAATAATTAGTGTGGTGACCCTGCACAAGGGCAATATTGTTTCGTGGGGATATTCTGTGTTATGATGAGGGCTTCAATGGTCCTGAGGAGAAGCCATACCTCAGATCACCTCACCCAGGCGTAGTTGCTGTGTGTTTATAGCCCTTGGTCAGCTGTCGAATTCTCCTGCTCCCACGGTAGGCCCAGAAGAGCATGTGGTGAGACTGTCCGGCCACGAGGATGGATTTGAGATCATGGTGTAGGAACTGTGCCATCCTTGAGATCCGAGGCCAGGGACTTGGCTGTGTCTGCAACACACTCTGCAGCAACAGAGGGGCGTTGGATAGGCATACAAAACGTTGACTCTGTACATATAAACGTGCAGGAGAGCAGTCTTTAAAAAAGCTTTAAAGCCGCAGTGTGTTTAAAGTCTAGCGTTAATGAGTTCAACATCACGCCAGAAGCAGAGCGTGTTTTACAAAAGGAATTGATCTCTTATACGGTGTGGGTCTTCTGGGAAAGGCGGTCACAACCAGAATGAAAGGTGCTTTTTCATGGAAGCATTTTTTTGTTCTGTTGACCATTGCTATTTCTGCAGAAAATACAAATCAACTGAATTACAAATAATTAGATTCTTTTTACCATGGCTGTTGAAACATCCTAAAATTTAAATGAAGAAATTTGGAATTCAGGTATTATAAAAAGGATAGAAAGAAAGAGAAGGATTGGAGAGAAGGCAGCTATGGTCTCAATCCTGTTAATTTCAGAGGCAAGAAAAAGACAGGCTTTTTTTCCCGCCACTCACAAATTGGGGCCATTTTACTGACACTAGTGGCTTTTATAAATCCCAAATGTGTAAAGTAAAATTTCAGTCTCCAAACCCTTAAAATAAAATTTCTTTTGTTTAGTCTATCAAGCCAAACTCTTGCATGTTAAATTTCATTCTTTACCCTAGTCCTTGTTTATGGCTAAGAGACTTAATGCTTCCAGCATTTTTCCCAAATGGAGAATCAACATAGTTTGCTTACCATGTTAACAAATAAACAAGATTTTGTTAGGAGTCACAAAAATAAATACTGCATTTTACTTTCGTTCTTCACATTTCCAGAAGGGTTTTACTCCGCTGCACGTGGCAGCCAAGTATGGAAGCCTGGATGTGGCAAAACTTCTCTTGCAACGCCGTGCTGCTGCCGATTCCGCTGGGAAGGTAAAGGTTTTCAGTAAAAACTGTTAGTTATATAACTCAGGCAAGTTGGGAGCTTTGGAAGTTTGTATTTCAAGATGTTTTTCTCACTCTTCTGAAGGGAATATGAATGTAACTGATGAAATAATCTCACATAGACCTGATGGAGATGTCCGTCCATGACCTGTCCACAAACACACTGATCCAGACGGCGTGTAGAGCTGTGCCACAAATGTGTGCTCTTGTCACAACGGGGCCCAGGTCCTGCCTGTATTAGGAAGAATCCCTGCATTATTCTTGTAGTAATTCTTGCTTAGCATTTTAGACTTTTATTTATGGTGGACATCAAGATGCTCTGTGCTGGGGGCTGGCCGGCTGGCGCAGTGGTTAAGTGCACGCGGTCTGCTTCTCAGTGGCCTGGGGCTCACTGGCTTGGATCCCAGTAGGGACATGGCACCACTTGGCATGCCATGCTGTGGTAGGCGTTCCACATATAGAGTAGAGGAAGATCGTCATGGATGTTAGCTCAGGGCCAGTCTTCCTCAGCAAAAAGAGGAGGATTGGCAGTAGTTAGCTCAGGGCTAATCTTCCTCAAAAGAGAAAGATGCTGTGTGCTAATTATAAGCTCAACCAGTCATTTTCAGTTTTAGTTAAGTTTCTAATATGAAAATCATTAGGTATTTATTTTGATTATTTTTTTTTCTATTCACTGTATTAATTAATTAACACGGACTTAATCGATATCAGTGTCTGTGCATCCTGGTAGCTTCAGGGCAGCTAACGCTTATTTATTAATGCTGAGACTTAAACACACCCTTTACAGAACGGCCTCACCCCGCTCCATGTTGCTGCTCATTATGACAACCAGAAGGTGGCGCTGCTCTTACTGGAGAAGGGTGCTTCCCCTCATGCCACTGCCAAGGTGAGGACCCCAGAAAAGGATTTACAGATGTGGGGTGTAACTATACTCTGACAGCGCAGGGAACTGCTTTTTAAACACGTGGAATGGTATAACTGCAAGCTGTCCTAGTAATAAATGTTTGGTATTGACATCTTTTTTCTTTCTTTGTCTTTCTACCAGTTGCTTCCACAAAGCCTTTTAAGATTTTTTAAAAGTCAGTAGATATTAAGGAGATGTGCCCAGGAACCAGTAGAGATGACTTTATGACCAACACTCGTTTTAGAGACTGAAGTATGAATTGGAGAAATGAAACATAATAAAGGCAGTGCAGGTTTCTTCTTGTCCTCTGTAGACAGCATGTTAGGATATAACATACCCTTTGATTTGCTTATTCCTTGACTTCAGATTTTTCACTGTGCTATGTGAGTGACTCATTGTTTCTTTGCCTTTTAAAGGTTTTATCCATGGTAACTATAGCATACATCCTTTTAAGTTCCTAGGCTAGGAATGCCTTTTTGGTGTTTATGTAGCACCAACTGCTGAAACAGCTCCAGCTAAGACTTGTACCCTTGGTCAGGGCCTTTCCCGGTTTCCTTCTCATTACACTGGAAGTGTACATCAATGTCGTATAATACATAAGGCCATCATTGCATCTTTCACTGATTCATTCAGCAAACGTATACTGAGGGCATATCAGGGTGTATTTAGAAAGAAAAAATATGTATTGTGGTGGGAAAAAACTGATGCTATTAGATGACGTAATAAAACAACAGGTACTGTCATTTATGTGGCAAACTGTGTCCAGCACTTTACATGAAATATCTCATTTGATCTCATAATAATCCCACGAGATTGGTGTATAATGATTTCTATTTTATAGATGAAGAAGTGAGATTTAAATAGGTTAATTTGTTTGTCCAAAGTCACATGACTAAGTGACAGCTAGGATCTGACCTCAGGCAATCTGACTTTACAGCCAGCAGTCTTAACCACGAGGTCCACTGTGTCCCAGAGCAGGGGAGAGAGAATTATTCCATTTCTATTGTGTAAATATCTACATGTGTACTCACATGTCTATTTAAATTATACATACTTAGTAAGATGGAATACTCTATGTAGAAGTATATTCTGCATAATGCCATATATTTTGTATGTAAACACATCATATATAATGAAATATTATCAATATATATACAATTTGTGCACATACTTAAATATACATCTACATATATACATCTATGTATACATAAATATGCATATTTTATTGGTACAAATATACAACTTACAATAAAATATTTAAACTGTCAAAGAAGGAGGGAAAGATTTTATAATTGCACATACCATTCTTCCTTCTTTATACCCTTTTCTCTGTAATCTCATCAATTCTGCATTTATTTTATGTCTTTCTTGCTACTAGATTATAAACTACTTGAGGACAGTAATCATGTCATGTTCATTTGCATATCCCTGAGGTGTCTCATGCAATATTATATGGGTTCTCAATAAGTTTGTATGAAAGAATGAAGACTGAGCAACTATTTCAATGGAATAAAAAATACCTGCTCACTTAACATGCCAGTATTTTTTTCATTAGCTTTCCAGGTTGACCATTTTTAATGTAGTTGTAAAAGACTTCATCGATACCCAACACAACACTTATTTGAACTCTTATTAGTATAAGGAAAGGATTGTAGAAAAACTATAAAACACGTTTTCTCCTCCCACAAGGGACTCTCAGTCTACTTGGGAGAGAAGACCTAAATTGTACAATAATGTTTGTGGTTGTCCCAAAGAGACAAATGTAGCCTTGATCTCTCGCCTCTTTAGTGTATGGTCCTTACTCTTGGGCCACAGACAAAGTCCAGAAGACGAGACAGAGCAATCCTCTGCTCCAGAGCCCACAGTAGGGCAGGTGTTCAGGAGGCTCCTCTAGAATCTCCCACTCATCTGCCCCAGCCTCTCGGTGAGCATGAGTCCTTCAGCTCTGGGGCCGCTCTAAGAGGCGTCTAGTTGGTTGAACCCTCAGCCCCATCTCCGCTTTCGACTCTCTATTCACTACAGTTCCCCCCGAAAACACACACACAACACTCACGGTCCTTTGGACCTTAGAACCTCTTTGCTTTCTACCAGAGTCCAGAACTTTTTCATAATCTTCATTGGGGGATTTTTTTGGTTATTTGATTCCAAAAGATTTTACTCTATATGGAGCAAGAGGGCTCTTCAGGTCTTGCAGGTCGACTATCTGCTGGAGAGTCAGACCTCTTATATTGCCAAATTTGACACTCTTTGATGACCGCTTGCTGTGGTGTGTTAGAAGCCCCTGTCCTCCTCCGCATGAGTCTCTGACTTTACCCCGCCTTGGTAGGTTTCCTCTGATACTTCACCTAACCTCCGTAGAGCCTGTGCTGCAGGAAGGAGGAAAGTCGGGACTGAAGAAAACAGAATGTAGCAAAAAAATGATGCCTAAACTTACGGGCCCCACAAAAACCAGTGCGCACTTCTCTTCATAGAGCCCATGGTCCAGCTCTGACATTCTAGAGTTCCTAGAGCATCTGGGGCCAGATCAGACCCTGAAAAGACTTCCAAGAAGAGCTGCTGGATTTCCTCAGCAGCTTAAAGAGAAATAGCATTCATCTGGACTGAAAGATGCTTATTTTTGCTTGGAGCAACGAGGACAAAGTAGATAGATAATGTTTTTTGTTTTTTTTTTTTTTAGTGCACTTTGCAGCTAGACTTCAGGAAATAACATGACCTAAAATGACCTCTTACGGTTGTCTCACAAGAAGCATTTGATCGTTATGTTGTCTTTCCCTTCAGTGTGTCACAGTTAATGGCAAAGCCACTGTTTTTGATTTCTACCACACATTTTTCATGGAAAATTCTACCAGACTTGATAAAGAAAAGGAAAGGAAACAATATAGTTTCCAGACTTACCCTTGTTCCAGAGTTTTGTTTGTTTTTTCTCTTAGCGAAGTATGGGGACTAAAATTTGGTTCTTATAAGGCAAGTACGAGTTCCTCTGGTCCTCTCCATGAACTCTCACAGAAAACTAGGAGCCTCATATTTCTGCTTTTGAGCCAGCAGGTTGTAGAGACGAAGGGGAGATACAGGATTTTAACTGACCACAAGATTAATATAAGCCAATTTTGTTGTTTCATATCTTTTCCAGTAGAATGCAACCCATTAAAGATGGGGTTGTGTCTTGTCCACCTGTGTACCCCCACACCTGGCATGCTGCCTGGCATATGCTGGGTCCTCACTAAACAGCTGTCGAATGAGTAAAAAAGTACAATCAAACCAGAAGCATATTAGAAGGAGTGTTATAACAAGATCATAGAGAGAATTCCATTTTATCCTGTGTAATTAAAACCATCTCTGAAATATAGCATTCGGTTCCGGGTAGTACCATTCAACAGCAACACTGAAAACTAGAATCAGTTCAGAACGAGTCATCCTCAGTGAGGTCTAGCAATGGGGCTTCAGTCAGGAATAGTTGAAGGAATGGAGAAGTTTAGCCTGGAAAAGAGAAGACTAAAGGGAGATAGGAAGACCATTTCCAGGTGTTTAAAGAATGGTCATGAAGAAGAGGAACCTGGCTTGCTTCATGCTGCTCTTCAGGAGAAAATCAATATTATAAGGGGGAGACTTTAAGTTTTGGGGCTTTTGTGTCTCTGTCTGTCTCACAGTAGGATGGGGTGCCTTGTGACATTGGTTGCAAAGATTTGGGTATTGTTGGATGGAAACTTGTGACGAGTAAGAATTTGGATTTACTACAAACTCACTTTTAACGTGTTTAGCTTTTCTGCTGATTAGAAATTCTTATTTCCTTGAGAGGTATATATTAGGGCAATTGTTAAGCTTACTATATATATATATATAGTAAGCACCTCATATGTGTGTGTGTGTATATATATATATATATATGTTTTATTTACTTATTTATTTTAGAACGGCTATACTCCTTTACATATTGCTGCCAAGAAGAATCAAATGCAGATAGCTTCCACACTCTTGAACTATGGAGCAGAGACTAACATTGTGACAAAACAAGGAGTAACTCCACTCCATCTGGCCTCCCAGGAGGGGCACACCGATATGGTCACCTTGCTTCTGGATAAGGGAGCCAATATCCACATGTCAACCAAGGTATTCTGTTTTTACCTCTTGTTTTAGTCGAGTCTTTTGGACGAACGTAAACAGAAACTAATCAAAGATAACTTGGACCAAAAAGAGGGGCTGTATTAAAAGGCAACAGAGATGTCTTACAGAATTCGAGGACAGTAAAGGAGTCCAGCCTTATGAGGACTGGGAAACCACAAGGAAGCAAGGAGTGGGCCTCTCAGACTCTCCGTCTGTACGGCTGCATTTTTGCATCTTGACTTTTCCCTGAAAGTCAGTTTCCTTTACCCCTCTTGGTAGATCTGCTTTCTCTGCTTCTCTGCATATGTGACCAAAGAGGCTACCCCACAGCTCCCAAGAGTTAATGTCACTCAGTTCAAGCATCAGCCCAGATTGCTGCAGTACCTGGTGGTCCTGGTTCCAAATCCCAGAGAGCGAGAGAGAGAGTGAGAGAAAGAGGAGAGAGGGGTGACAGTTTCATCTGGAGTCTGACCCAAACAACTGCTTCTAAGCTGCTGGGCCATGCCCACCACCAAGTCATTCTCCAGCCCAGCTGAGCATCGGAGGCACCTGTGGGTAGGGGCAGGGAACTCAGTAAAATGTAGATTTCCGAGCCATCTTCAGCTTGTCTTGGATGGTGGTGGTGGTAGTGGTCAGAGAATCAGTGTTTTTAATAAAGCACCCTAATCATGTCAGTCTTTCTCCAGAGAATAGCCTTTGTGGGCAAGCATATTAACTATAAGAGAATAACAGACATATATGGGAAAAGATATTATTCAAATATAAAAATGTTTAGGTTTTTACAAGTACATGTCTGTCTGTCTGTCTTTCTCTCTACGTATATATTTGTAGCTCTATCTATTGTCAATCTCATCTATTCTATATCTGTCTTACACTTATATCTACCCCAGTAGAGCCAGCTGCTGAGAAACTAAAAATGGGAGCCTATATTTATGTTAGCTCACAATTTAGATCTCTTAATGCTTTTCGTAACACATGGTGTGGGTTTAGTGAAAATTAAGTTTCTTAGGATTCTCCACAAATACACAATTCTATGTTTTCTACATCTCACTGTTGAGTTAATTAGTGCTTTTGGAGACTCACTTGTAAATTGCTCTTAGCATTTGTAAATAGATTATATAGCATCTGTCCTTTGGAAACAGCTATAAAAAAAGACAGGTTGTTTTGACTGCCTTTAGAGTGCTATTCTGTTTTGTCCCCTCAGAAGTATTCTAGTATATCACTTGCCCTTATGCACTTCTCTGTTCTCTATCAAAGTCCCACAGATCCTGTTTTAAAGTATTGTGAGAGCTAATGATAGAGTTAGCCCTCCAAAAGATACTTGCATTTTAACCAGAATGAACGTGATGGAGCCTTATGGTGAAATTCAGTGTATTAGCCAGATGGTCAATACAGTCTGAGCATGGATTTGCTTGTGGCCACTGAAACCATGCCATTCAGGGGGTCATTTGCCCTATTGGGGATATTCTTACCATGAAACCAATGGTAGAATGTTTCATTTAACATCAGTCTATGAAGGGGGCATGTAAGTGTTTATTGCCTGTTAAAAACACATCTTTATTTGAAAATAAACACAAGAAATTCATAAACAAATCATGCAAAATTTTAAGTAGAATGAAAATTCTGGACATGAAACTGATCATGCAATGTTTCTGATGGTGTTATTTTTAATTCATAAAAATAGTACATATATATCTGAAATCAGTTCACTGGTAAATTCAAGTGCCTAAAACACATCCTGGCATATGAAAAGTACTCAAAAAATACTATCAAAAGCACAAATGATTTAGGTTTTGAAGATATTCTTTAAATTTCAGTTTTCCTTGATGGATGCTACTTGTACATATAGTAAAGCTGCTAGATTATCTATGGCAGAATAAACCACTTTTTCCTCCTTTCTCTATTCTTTCATCTTTTATTAATTCTTACTGAATGTTAATTACATATTCAACTAACCGGAATAATTACTCAATGTATATATGCCAAGCAGTTTACATAAAAATGGCCAGTTTATGGTGCTATATATAAATGATGGAGTTACTTTTTATTTACCATTTAGAGGAACCAAAAAAATAGTATACTATCTTTGGGTGCTGGAGAAAATTATTCTGAACGCATTTCCTGTAACTCTGTACACTTTTTATATTGATGTGCTATTTTATTGATGAAAATATAGACTGTGCTATGGTTATAAAGTGAAGTAGTAGTTGGTTGATCAATTATTTAACTGGATAAATAGATTCAGCAGGAGGCACAGATTGGTTTGAAATGAATGTTTTTGGAAGCTTATTAGCTGAGTTATTTTAAAGTCTTACATCATAATTTAAGTACCCATTATAGAAAATGTAACTTGCTGCAAGTGTTGATTAACTTAGAGAATATGTCTTGGATGGAAAGTCCAAGATCCATCAAAAGTTACAGTTTCTGGGGGGAGGCTATGAATTTTCCAGGATTTTTTCAAGACATGATATTATAGAGGATGCAATGTATTTTCTTCTTCAAATGTACCCCTTTGCTTCCATTCTCTCTGTAGAGCGGACTCACATCCTTACACCTTGCAGCCCAGGAAGATAAAGTGAATGTTGCTGATATTCTCACCAAGAATGGGGCTGATCAGGATGCTCACACGAAGGTAAAGCAATTGCTCTCAATACTGTGACAGGTTCTGACTTGGATGATTCCCAGTAGCCCCCATTCAGTCACCCCAAGTCCAAGTCCCCCCTCCTTAAAAGTCCATTCTCAATTAATTATGACTCTCTCCTGCTCATAAATCTATAATAGTTCTCCAGTTTGGCTGGAATCAAGTTCAAATGGATAGCATGACATCAGGACCCTTTACAGAATGATTCCGGTTTTGCAGACTTAAGTATACCCTCCTCCCTTATTGCTTCAGCTAGTCAAAACAGCTGCTGTTTTCTTCCTGTGCTTGCTTGCCTCCATGCCCTTGGTCTTGAAATAGCTTTTCCCTCTTTATGCCATTAAATTCTTCAAGCCCACCATAGCAACATTTTTCACGCACCTCCTCAAGATCCTCCTGTCAGGCTCAGTCTCTCCTCCTGTTATCAGGTCCTGTTATTTGTGCCTCTCTCTTCGCTCTTTGTCAGATTAAGTCACACACATCTGATCTCCTTTGCTGGTGTTAAGTACCTTGTGTTCAGGGATCTGCTCCTATCCATATTTCTATGTCTATATCATCTGCTAAGTAATATATGTACAAATAGAATTTCTCCCATCTTATCGTAAATGAAATTCTACCTAATCGCTCTCCCCTGAGTATTAACCACTAGAGAGGTAATTTATTTGTTTATTATTATTTATAGCTTGGTTACACTCCTTTAATTGTGGCCTGTCACTATGGAAATGTGAAAATGGTCAACTTTCTTCTGAAGCAGGGGGCAGATGTCAACGCAAAAACCAAGGTAAAATACTTGTACTCATTTTCATTTTCCATAAGCAAAAAGGTTCAGCCATATGCACACTTTGCTAGCTCACCATAGCTACAAATGTATCTTTTTTTCTTTTTGGTTCTTCTAAAGCAGTTTTGAATAAGTAATATCAGTTTGTACAATTGTTTGAGACTTCTCATTCTAATAACTTTGACGGGTTATGTAGGTTAACTTCAGAACTACTTCTATTACAAAGTTCAGGTAGCTGACATGGATTTAAACTTTACTGCAGGATACAGTAGATACCTGGAGAACATCGTGATGTTCTGGCTCACCACCTTTACACCGTTGCAGGGCCTTGGCTCCCTCCCCCAGCCCTGACGCCCTTGTGAGGAAAGACAGACAGGCAGCCCAGACTGCATTCCTTTCATTTCTTTAAAACTGATATCCATTAAATGTATGCCATGAGTCATATATACACTATATATGGCTTTAGGTATATTAAATCACTTAATCCTTAAGTAACATCATAGTCAGATGCTATTACTACCTCTATTTTACACTGTGAGTTTAAGGAACTTGTCTAAGGTCACAAAGTATTAGTCGGCAGAATCAGAATTCAGTCCCAGGCAGTCAGCGTCAGGGGCCGCTCTTACTGCTGCGTATGCTGTTCTGATTCCCACGTTGCTACAAGTCAGTAACCTCAACTCACTGCATCTAAAATCTTATCCGTCATCATTCACTTTCCTACCTGACATTTATTCCACACTATCAGATCCTGTTGCTTCCCTCTTTTAAGGAGTTCTCTGACCTATTCATCCTCTTCCATTCCTTGAGTCTCTGTAATGGGACCTGACCTAATGCAACTTTCCAGATGGCCCCCCGTAACTTTCCCACAACTAAACTGTAGCCTGTTAATACTTCACTTTCTCCCAACTAATATTTTCCCATTTTGCTCATAGTCTTTCCTCTTCCAAGGTGCTCCCTCTTTTGTCTATTTAAATCTTATCTGTCCTTAAACTACAACCTCTATAATGCTTTTCCAACTACTTGAACATTTTATGATTACCATATCCCCAAAATAATAGTGCTTCCTTTTTAAATTCACTCATAAAACATTTAAAAATTACCAGTACATACTTTTTAATGTCTTTCTATTTTTATTGATGGTTCATTATAAAAAATAATGTATGTTCTTTCTAATCACCTCCTATTCACCCCTGAGGAAAGGATTCTTCACACTAAAATAGTAGGAGATAGCTGAACACAGGACATCCAAAATAATGTAAACTTTAAATTTATTTTTTTATTTCATTTTTTTTTCTTTTTACCTTTTGAACCCCTTCACCCAGTTTGTCCACCCCCCACCCCCTGCCTCTGGCAACCACCAATCTATTTGCTGTATCCATGAGTTCAGTTTTTTGTATTTTGTTTAAGATTCCACATACAAGTGAGATCCTTCAGTATTTGTCTTTCTGTCTGATTTATTTCACTTAGCATAATATATATATACACATACCACTATTTCTGTATCCATTCATCCATTGATGGGCACTCAGGTTGTTTCCATCTATTGGCTGTTGTAAATAATGCTGCCATGAATATGGGAGTGCATATATCTTTTTGAGTTAGTGTTTTTGTTTTGTTTGGATAGATACCCAGAAGTGGAATTGCTGGATCATATGGTAGCTCTATTTTTAACTCTTTGAGGAACCTCCATACTGTTTTCCATAGTGACCGCACTAAATTACATTCTCATCATTCCCGCCAACTCTTTCACATTTGGAATATCATGTGGTCATGCTCAGTGAGGCAATAATGTGTAAGGCCTGGGTGGGAAGTTCTCAAGGATAATGCAGAGCTGACTGGATCCCAACTGTTTTTTCCTGTGGCATTCAGCAAGGCGAGGTGGGAATGTAACAGCTCACTTCAGTGTACTCAAATTGTGCACTCTCTTCAAGGGGAAGAGAAATGTGCAAGATAACTACTGCTGCCAGGCATAATATAACTCAGCTCAGGTTCCTTGGTCCAAAGAAATAAGTAATTGCATGTTGTTTTCTTAAGTTATATATCAGGTATCCCTAACTGCAGCTATGTGAGTGGGCTCAAGTAAATTACTGTGAACACATTTAGGAATTTTCAAAGTAGTCACTCAAGAGGCTACTAATTAGAAACATATGAAGTTTAGGAAGAGTCAGTTTTTTTATATCCTTTAGAAGTCGAAACAAAATCATGTCTCTATATAAGCATATTTATAAGTGAATTAAAAATAAAGTTATTTTCAAAATTATAAATAATACTATTAACATTTGAGATTCAAAGCTTGTAATCCGACTCTAGCAAGAGTAGCTGCTGCCTAGCTTCTGACTTCTTGAGTTCTCATGAAATTGCACTTTGAGACTTATTTACACGCTCAAATGTGAATTCTCAGGTGGTAGCACCTAGCACCATTTTTGCTGACTCAGCTCACACATAAGCACTGCAGACAAGACCTTCTTATTGGAATCCAGGGATTCTCCTGCAAGGCATAAGTGAGACTTTGGCAGAACTTGCAAATGTTTATCATATGTTTTTAAGTGTTGGATTGTTGAAATGGTTATAATATTTAGAAGCCAAACGTACTGTCTAGATAACATCACTTGCCTCCCTGGGGTGTGGTCTGCATTCAAATGGACATTTGGTTGAGAGAAAAATTTCATTTTAACTTTCAAGTTTTTTTTAAAGTAAACTATGTAGATTTTACTTGCTTTTGGAAGTAAATATATCTTTTGATATATCTTCAGGGGAGTGGATAGATACATACCTCAAAGAATGTTCTTTTAATAAACAAGAATTTTTTCACAGAGAATGACATCTTTGGAGAAGGAATTGTGTTTTCTTCCTCACATCTCATGTGTAACCATAGTTACGGAAAAATTGTTTTGTTGCTATGAAAATGTAAACATATGTGTTGCCTTTAGTCCTCAAACATTCATGACTTGGTCTAAAAATTTGGAAAAGTGAACTTGTTTTATGGGACTATTGCTTAAAATTAGAATGAAACCCTGTAACATCAGCTTGAGGCAAGCCAGATTTTGTTAATTATATGATTAATTTGCAAAGAGTGTTTAGAACTTCAGCATATAAAAGGAAAATTTTCTTTATAAAATATGCTACAAAGATCATAGAGCTCTTCAATGAGAAAGAAAAATAATGTTAGCATTTTCATATAACTTTAGATAAATTAAAGAAATATTTCACAGACAACATATTTGATCCTTCACCAAACTTGAAATCTTGGCCATTTCCATTTTATAAATGAGAAAATTGAGGGTTAGAGGGGTTTAGGGAAAGGCTAGTACTCTCTAGAACTGGGTCTACAGTTCTTTGCAGGGTGGGGCTAAGATGGAAGATTAAGCTTCAACCGAACAGTCATGTAAAAGCTTCTGAGTTGCTCCCCACCTCCCTACAGATACACTCACGCACCCGAGGCTTCAGGTAAAAGTCAGATGAAATCAGGCCTGGAGGGCATCTTCCCAGCCACAGTGTCCATTGAGGACTCAGTATAATGTGGGCTATTGAGGGCAAGAATGGGACTATGGCATCATTAATTTATGTGAGCACAGCGCCTCCTATTTAGCACATAGCCCGTGGGTAGTAAATGTTTGCTGAATGAACTAACTTGGCTGGTACTGAAGAGGTGAATTAAGTTTGGTTGGTAGAATATGTGTAAACACAGTGGAAAGGGAGAATTTTTAGGAGAGGAAATATCACTTACTTTATGCTTCTCAAATGTCCATGGATTACCTGATTTGAGAGCAGAGTCCTGTGATAGCTCTAAATTTCTCAGATTTTTATGTCCAGGTTTTCTGGGGTCGTTCCGTTGTAGGGATGTAGAGTATAGCAGACGTGCAGAGCTGATGATGTTCCAGACCGAGGGACACTCGGACTGACAGACTTTCACACACATGGGTGCATCCCCATGGACTGAAGGGCTGCAGTGAAAGCGTAGAGGGAATCCTGGACAACTTGCACAGATGCTTCGTGTAGACAGGAGAAGCAAGTCGACATGTTGGTCACGAGGTGGCAGTGACACTAGATGAAAGGGATGCATACTCTTACAAGTTTAAGGTATGCATGGGTGACCCAGAACTTACAGCCCAGGACAATTGGGTCTGAAATGTATCAATACGCTTTTATCAGGGCTGAGGCAGGTAGATAATAAAAAAGTAGTCTGATAGCCATTGACTATCATAATCTTGTACGTAGGATCTGAACCTAGAATGATTGTGAAGAAATTACATAACTGTTATTTTCAGTTTCATCTCTGAAATGGGGAGAAAAATATTCATTTATTAACTCATTTGTTCATTCACTCAGTCACCCATTATTCACGAAACACCTACCATGTCCCAAGCATGCTCATTTTCACAATGATAATAAAGATTAAGAGAGACAATAAATATAAGGTCCAGTACCTGGCACAGAACGAATGCTCAGTAAATGGTCGCTATTAACATTTTGTTGTGCCTGCAAGGATTCCAGGGCAGCTTGATTAATTAACGTAATTATGCAAACCACCTGTGCCATGCCGACCCCCCACTAGAGTGCTGGGCAAGGTTGGCTTCACACTAACCTTGACAGCAATGCCTCACAAAGCATGGATTACAGGGTTTCATCTGAGTGGAAGTTTAGACCAGAATGTTAAAAAGAACCTAATTTTTAAAGACTTTTTAATTGAAAGTGGACCACTCAACTTCCAGTGAAACCTTCTGTTCTCTAAGTGTGCTCTTCTTTGGCCAAAGCTGTGCTCTCAAAGGAATGTAAGATTGAGGTTTGCTTTCATTGACTTAGCATCCCTAAAGCCAGCCCAAAGATTATCAGGGAGGTCATGACTAGCAAGCAGTGTTATGATCCTCTGCAGCTTTCAGTTAAACGCATTTTACTCTTTCTCTTTCCCAGGGAAGAATTCACTCTGATAACACTGTTTCTCATTATAAATCTTCTCTCAGCATACCCATTTTTAATGCTAATTGGTGAAAACACCAAACAGTTAGAATGTGGCATCTGTTGATCTTGCTCTTTCCTAAGCTAGTCTCTTTCTGTTTAGCTCACCATAAGGTGTGAGGGAGTGTCTGCTGCTGAGAAATGGGCTGCTGCTGAGACTGCACTCCAGATAAACAGGCATCTGTGACCATTTGGTTGTAAATAAGATTTAAGAAATTCCAAACGAAGGCTAACCTAATTTTCCTTCTCCTTCTGCAAATCCCCACCCGGTCCACCGCCACCGTCATCGACAGAACGGCTACACGCCTTTGCACCAGGCCGCCCAGCAGGGCCACACGCACATCATCAATGTCCTGCTGCAGCACGGGGCCAAGCCCAACGCCACCACCGCGGTAAGGGGGCGTGGCTGCCCCTGCCCACGCCGCCCCTTGTCTGAGCCGAGTTCAGATATGGCCCCCTTAAGTACGCCCCCGCACTCTGGAAAGCCCTGGCTTTCTGGAAGGCCTTTCCAGAAATCAGCAGGACTTGCTGGGAGTGCTTGGCCAGGGAGGGAGTACGGCCTGACTTCAGTTGTCTCTCGGGAGAGCGGGGCCCTGCACTCCGGCCGCTGGAACGTGCTCTGACTACAGCTGGCTCTCAGATGTGAGCGCAAGGCCACCCCTCCGCCCGGCCTTCTTAAGGGCGCACAGTTTCCGAGGCTTAGACAAAGCTCTTGGGGATGTGGAGCCATTGAAATGTAAACTAAGCGGTGCAATTAAACAAACCGAGTGGCCTGGGCGGGAGCCTGAATTGCTGGCTTGTGTTATTTCCCTGCACAGTGAGCCTCTGCACAGCTGTAGTTAGAGATGTTACTGTGTCCCCTGTGGTGACATCTTACCTGCAGCAGATGGCTGGGCCTCTGCTGAGGAATCCGCGTTCTTGGTGCTCGCTAATTGTTTTTGGAGGCACCATCCTCTGTGCAAGAGGTACTTTCCTAAGCAGAATACAGTATTGGTAGAGCTATTTGACAACCTCGGGGTTAAAGCGTCAAGTGCTTCTTATTGGAAAGCGCAGGCAGATGCAGCTTGTTGTGTTACCATGGTGACCTGGGCTCTAGTCTAGAGAAGTTACAAAGACGATTCAGATGTAATGGTAAAAACTAGTGATTTTCCTAAGCTGTGCCTTGTTTTGGAAGGAAATGCTGGCTCATGCAGAGCCGCGGGTGAGCTCATTGGCTCCCATCGCCGTCCTGCCTCTCAGTTCTCACTCTTTCTCTCGTTCACTCTCTTCAGAATGGCAACACGGCCTTGGCGATTGCTAAGCGGCTGGGCTACATCTCCGTGGTCGACACCCTGAAGGTTGTGACGGAGGAGGTCACCACCACCACCACGGTGAGTAAGAGGGACTGCTCTGCTCGGCTTCGGCTCCAGTGTGTGGGTTTTCAAGCCACATAGTTTTTCACTTACAAAATGTTTTGAGCTTTTAGTTTTGAACTTCTTTTGGTGAATATGTTGTAGAACATGCATAGAGGTATGCAGATGTAAATGCATTCACACAACTAATGCAGGGTTTTAGCTTCCTTTAGTCAACAAAAATCCATATAAAATGTATGAGTGAAATTTTATAA